>NW_026623255.1:3920218-3932480 GCF_030028575.1 Malurus melanocephalus
TTTATTTATTTATTTATTTATTTATTTATTTATTTATTTATTTTAAGGGCACTTACTAATAATATTTTGTTTTAAATTAAAGCTCTAAAAACTACCTTTGCAATCCCTGGGCCGCACTTCTTCCCATGGTTCATTTACCCTGCGGTGCTATTTCCATTCCTGATGCCGTACTCCAGGCTGAGACTGTCAGTTGTGCTTTWCTTTCTCTGACAGAGGGAGAAATCCCATGGTTGCCACTGTCAAGAACATTTCTCTGCCTTCATTCCACAGGGACATCAACAAGATGTCTGTTCCCTCTCTGTGCGCTCCTCTGTCATAGGGGTGATCACCTAAGCTTGGGCTGCCTTTGCTTCTTCCTTCCATTGACAGCCACTGCTTGACATGTTATCATCATGCATGCAGAATCCTGCCCTTCTCATGTGCAAAGGTCTCACTGAACAATGAAAACCTTCAGTCAGCCCTTCCACCTCCCAGGCACTGGGAAAAACTATAACCATTGTCTCAGRATCAGTGGCTGAAAAGGTTTCTAGTCCTTGCTGAGAAGGAAAAATATAAAGTTTAGAAAGGTAATCTAGAAGAAACAGAAATGCATAATGCAACTAATTTTATTTATATATGGTGAATATTTACTATTTCCAGGATGAATATAATGTTTTYGTTTACATACAGTTCCTATAAAACATTGTACAAAACTGCTCCTAAATTGAAAAATAATCTGGCAAGGTCAAATTCATCAGAGGCAAAATGGTTCCATGCCTCCAMTTTACATTCAAGGTATTCTTTTATTTTCAGTATGGAACAGGACCCATTTTTGAGCATACTTTTAAAATTCTAGTATCAGCCAATTCACCATCATTTTCCATGCCTGCACTTTTGCCCTTTCCTTCCCCTTCTGACTAGCAGCGTCCCACCAGTTCATCCTTACTGCCTGACTGATCTCTCCTGTCTCCCTTTATTTCCCTGGACATTTAATAATTCAGGATATGGTCAGACCTTGTTTTTGAGAGATTCTAGCAAAAAACCCAAAAAAACTTGGTTCAAAGTCAAGGACTTCACACTGACAACACTTTGCCATCAGCCTCCTCCTGTTCATTTATTACCATGAAGGGGCTTTTAGTTGAAGTACCTCAGGTGACTTCGTGCAGGAGACATGAAAAGAGAGGCTGTTTCTTGCCTGGATAAGTACCAAACCACTTAAAAAGTCATTTAAAAGGTCAAAACAAACTACTCTCTGCATGAAATGCTGCAGAAGAAGTGGGTTGGAATGTTCTACTCCGTCTACAAATTGTAAGTGATATGAAGGAGTGTCCCATGTAGAAAGCATTGCAATAATCTCCATTTGAGGTAAGAAAAAAAAAAAAAAAAAAAGGTGTGGGGAAAACGAGGATTGTCTTCTTGCCAAATATCCAAGTAAGCCCACTTGACAGCCACTGTTGCAGAACACAGTATGACCAGGCAATGGAGTGCTGCTCCCTGAGTACCTCAAAATAGTATATAGTGTCTGCAAAAGCATCAGGCACCATATCAGCACTCAAATAAAAAAAAAAAAAAAAGCTTTAAAAAGAATTCAGTTCCATTTCTTTTTTGCTACTTGCATCACAAGCACGTAAGTAGAATCTAATCTTATAATTGTTTTCATGTTAGTATCTTTCCATTAATCATGCATTAATTTATATTCGGACTTTTATTTCAYCCGAATCTGGTTAATTTTCTCTTTGGTGCTTTTCAAGTACTTCCCAAGAAGACGAGCTAATCCTTTCTTTTCATGCTCTACTTTATCTTGCAGTTTTTTGCTTACTACCTTATTTCTCTTTGTTCCCCTAAATCATTCCCTTCCTCTTACTCACTCCTTTTATTTCTTTTTTTTGTAATTTAATTTATTCTATCTCCCATTCCCATTCCATGCCTTTCTTCCCCTTTACTATCCATTCAGTCCACCAGGACTATTCCCTTCTAATAGTTCAACCTATAGTATTCATTTCCTTTTCCCATTTTAGTTCATTAATAATGGATAAGGCATTCCTTTGCAATTGCAAAACTTACCCATTTTAGTTTACTCTCAAGTACTTGAGGTTGAGCAAGAAAAGAAGTTAATTGTATTCCACTGGAATCAGAATACAAATAACTGAGCAAAGCTTGGAACTGGAAAAGCAGCAAAATGAGAGGAGATTAAATGAGGCGAGAGACGGGCTAAAAAGTAGCAGTGGGTTAAACTGAGCACATAAGTGTGAAAGGGCTACACAGTTACCTGTAAAAGTGACCGAAATAGACATAAACCAGGAAATCAAGTTGAATGGTCCAGAAAGAAAAAGGGGCAAATACAGCCCAAATTCAAACTGAGAGAAGAAAAATATATCCACAGGAAAGGGAGTAAACCTGGTGAAATTAGGGACAAAAAAAAAAAAAAAAAAAAAAAAAAAAGGTTTTAATAACTTCAAATCCTACTGTGAGCAGTGTTTTTCTGGGTTTTTTTTCTGTTTATTACCTTGTGCGTGATAACTGCGCAGCTCAGTAGGGGGGAAATGTTTTATTATTAATATAGTCACTGTGCAATTAGAAGTGTGTACAGCTAATGGCAACATAAGCATCAGCCTGTCTGAGGAGCAGTTGTATTGCTGCTAGAACAAGCAATATTAGCAATGTGAGAATGCCTAAGATTTCAGTTTAGTGAGGAAAAGACTCTTGAAAATGTGATCRTTCTTTGATCTTATTCTTTTCCACTACGTTATGAAGTCTGGCTTTTCTTCAAACTGAAGATAATTTGGCTGTCATAAACTGGCAGCGTAGTTTTGATTACATTGTTGCGATAAAAATGTACCAAAATCGGTTTCAATGGAATTCTGACACCTGTTTGTTAAATATTGTTAAATATCTGCATCGAGCCAAAAGCCTCAGAAATACTTCAATTTTTCAAATGAAAAAAAAAGTAAAACTCGCTGCTACAGTTGTAATATTGCCTCCAGTAGTTACACGGGCTGCATTGGAGGCCAATTCCCAGTACAGGAAAGACAAGGGTGTGTTATGGAATGCCCAGCAAAGGGCCTTGGAAATGATGAAAGGATTGGAGAATCTCACACCCAACCAGAGGCTTCTGAAAAAAAAACTTTGTTCAAGACCTGGGCTCTGCACTGCAGCAGAAAGAACTTCTGGGCAAGACCTCATCCTGGATCTGAATTCTGAAGCAAGGGCTGTAACAAGAAAACTTTTTTTTTATTCTTTTCCTGTTAGGTTTTCTCTCATGCTGAATTTGCTGAAGACCTGCAGCCTGTCTTTATTTTTTAATTAATATACCTTTGTGAAGGGCAAAACACATTAAGGCAAAAAAAAAAAATTCTGTCTCCTTGTTCTGCTATACTAATGGACATTTTAGCTGTATCTAGAATATTTTACTATTTGTAATTCAAAGAGATATAATTTCTTTACTTCAAATTCTTCATAAAGTTATGCATTTATTTTAAGACATTTTAAAAGAAAAAAAAAGGCTTTCCCCCTCCTTGTTTTACATTCATATTAAACATCAAAAAATAGTATTTTTATAAAGAAGATTGAAGATTTCTATCAGAATATGTATTGATATCTTTAAGTCTACATGGACAGCCTTAGCTGTCCCTTCACTACCAGTCCTCCTGCCTTACCAGAACCTTACTGCTTCTCAACTAATCATAGAGCAGGAAAGACTGGAAAAGGAGAGGGAAAAAAACAAATCTGAAGGTAGCACTAATAATGTCTATAATGCATTATATCTGGGAAAAAATAGTAAGGAAACACTTCTGTTAGGTGTAACACTTAGGTTTGCCATAATTCTCTTACACAAAATACTCTTTAGACATCATGGCTTTTTTTTTACAGAGACACAGTGTTAAACACTTTCCTAAAGGAGCAGAAGCCTGGCCCAGATTTTCCAGGATTTTCAAACAGAATGGTTTGAAAGTGTGGGCAAACTTTGGAAAGATTCAAGCTAAAACCTGGGCTTCAGTGTATATAAAGTGAAAATTCAGATATGTATTGTGGTCTTGGATCAAAATTTTATCATAAATTGACTGAGAGGAAGAAAGGTTTATCATATGTTTTGGTGTTTGGGTTTTTTTTCTGTTTGTGGAGGTGTTTTTTTCTTAGACAAAAGCTTAATTTAAATTTTACTCATCCATTTCTACAGTAGCTTGGAAAAAAGGGAGAGGTTGAATAATCTCAAAACTTGTCAAAATCCTCCTCCTCACTCCCACTTACATTAAAAAAAATTGCTACTTAAATTTGAGCAYATTGTTTAAATGATAAAGAAGCCATAAAACAGTCACTTTGGCCCATGCCTTTCCCAGAGAAATCCCCAAAATGCACTGACAMACTCTGATGGAGAAGTGGTGAATTCCTGGGCAGAGATCCTGCTCATGAGATGCTGCAAAGCAAGGACATCACGCGGAGCTCACTGTGATTTCCAGCCAGCGGTGGGATTTCATAAACTGCACTGACAGAAGAACATTCTTCAGGGCTCTGAGGAAGATTCTGAGATGTAGAACAGTGGGAGGACAGCTGCTGCAATGTGATGATTTTGGGGGCATGGGCTTGGACCTATTTTAGAAATAGAGCTGACTGAATTTAAACTTGTTTGGCTACAGTCTAAAATGTTTGTTCATTTTGGCTCAGCTGCACTTTTGGGAGGAGTTYGGTTACATGCTCCAAGATAACTACAGTACAGAGCCATAGTGGAAGCCAGAAAACTCATATGGGATAATTATGATTTAAACGAGTCTGTAGGCATGTTGTGTAGCCACCAGAATGGCCTGGATGCAGAATGGCATCTAATCCCACCAAGAATGGACAACAGCAAAGAACAGCTTATGAAAAATAAAATAGAAATCCTCCACTGGACCTCCAAAAAATGCCTTTGAAGTCCATAACTTTATCTAATGGTACTGTGGGGCATGGGGAGATGCCCCTTTTGTCCCCAACCAACCATCTCTCTTTGGCCTGTGTGTCAGTGAAATCCCATCATCCTCAGCAGAGTTGCTTGGCAACAGCTGGTCTTAAAATCACAGATAGGTTTTTGAATTTTCTCCCCTCACTTTCACACAGGTGAAATATTATAATTTTTAAGAGTGAGATTATAGTTTCAAGATTCAGTTACTTTCAGCTGAGCTGTTGAAATAACCGTGAAATAAGCTTAAGGAAGGTGAAACATACTTTGATATGTAAGCACTGAAGAATATAACTTCACATTTAAAACATTTTTTTTGTTACTGTGTGTTGCTAAATCAGTATCATTTGTAGGACACAAGAGGTGTATCTGTTTTAAAATCTGGAMTTCTTGGTCGATAGAATCTTTTAAAAATGGAGTAGACTTTTAATATTTTAGACACCTTCATAGTTCCTGTGATGCTCATTTACTAGGGCTTTGACCCTCCCAAGATCCCTTAAGGTATTCTGCTAAGGTCTCAGAAGTGCAAATGTGAGTTTTGTTCAGGTGAGGGAGTGCGGTCTCAGCCTCCACACTTGAATTTACAGCCACAGTTCCCTTATCCTCCCACCAGACGTTGGGATACCTAACCCAGGGCTGGCAGATGCCCTGTGGCTCTTGTATGAGCACCCAGGAGTTTATCTGTGATCAACCAGCTTTCAGAAAATTTACTGCTATTTATTTAAGGGTGAAAAAAGATGCCATAGAAATGTGTATCACAAAGCAATCTCTCTGCAGTTATTGCACATCAGCAGCACGTAGTTCAGGCAAAAAGAAATCATCTGTCTCTCTAGTCTGTGTTGCCAGCATTCCCCACTTTGCCTCAGATAGGGGCTGACCTGTTTTTAGTCTTTTCTCCAATTCTGTGTGATGCTTTATAAATTGCAGCAAACTGTTTCCCCTGTCTGCAGGAAAAACTGCTTTGTCTCCTCCACCATTCCACAGTAACCCAGGATATCAAAGCTTTATATTGCATTTATAGCTGTGATACATTCTGGCAAAATCATACACATAATGTAAGATTCAGAACAATAATCTTCGGTGTTCATGTTTGTAAAGCCTCACCTGTCAAAACCATCTAAAATTGGTTTTAAAGATTAAATTAGTGTCAAAAGTTGGGATTTTCAGCACTGAAAGGATGGATAGGTTTAACAATTTACACCAGTTCACAAAAATTGCACCTCTGTGCAAGGTGGGCTAAAAATACTGGAGAGAATTTTGTCCCCATTTGATTTTGTTAGGTACCAGGAATGGTAGGTAACTATCAGCATGTCCAGGTTTAGGTTCCATTAAGCCCCATGGAAAATCTTCTACATTTTTCAGTACATTCCTATTTTTCCTAAACTCCTTAGAGCTCTTCCAGAGGTGCTGACCTACAAGCCAGTAAACTAAATTTAGGCCCTAAAAGCATACGTAATTCATTCACAGAAAGTATTTTGGTCAAGGTTGTGAGCTAGTCATCATCTGGGTTACAATGTGGCCCCAAAATATCACTTGCTATGACAGATGGTGGAGGGGTAGCTTCCACATTTAGCACTGTTTAAAACTGTGACAGAAATCTTCTCTAGTGAAACTGAAAAGTTAAACTTCACCTTTCAGAAAAAAATGACATTTATATCTTGCCTGCTGTAACAGCTAATAATAGTTACTTGTCTGCTACTAGCTGACAAACCTGATTTGCAACGCAGCTCTTTTCACATGAGTTTCCCTAAATCAGCTGCTTACCCTAAAGAGAAATGGTTTTATTACTGTGGGGCAGCAGAGGGGAAATGACATGATAACTTCTCACTGCATGAGGCCAAAATTCAAGACACACTACTTTTTTAATGCCAAGGTCAAATAGGAAACATTTTTCTCTCACCCGTAACCAGGTAGCATTTTTTATGGTTTTGGTCCACATTATGCACACCACAGTCAATCCTTAATCAGCTCATTCTTTTTGGGTTACTTGATTTATCTGAATATTAATCTTCACATATGATTTTATAGCATTCATATTTRTACTGTCTTCCTTTCAATCTCTATAAGGACACTAAAGACTGGGAGTGGAATTCATTACTGTCTTAGTACTATCTTAGGGTCCATTTATGTGAGTTTTCAACTGAATTTACCTAYGTCAAAAAGTACATAAGGATCCTAATAGGTTGTTTTAATTTACAATGTTCTACACTGGAACAAAGATTTTTTATTTTTTTTTTTTAATAGTGAGATTAACAAGCACAGTTTGTTGCAACACAGAACTAAAGAAAAGAATGAAGTAAAATTAAACTCCACACTTCTTCAACATACTTGATTACTATTGCAAAAAATGAAAWAGCAAACAATTGTTAATGGCTGCTTAATTGATAGCACAGAAATACCTAATTTTTTAAGTGAGGAGGGTTGCCATGTTTGACTGCAATAACCTCACCACTGCCATATTAATGACAGGGTTTTTTACCTTGCAATATAAAAATAGATTAATTCTCTGACAGCTGTTACTCTGGCAAGCATCCGTAGTATGTACAAAAAACTGCCTCTCACCTTTACACTGCAGTGCTGCAGTGCAGCTGCTGAACAAAACACAAATCTCTTGCTTCCCCTGCCACTTTTACTCCAATTCTACACCCTCAATGGATTCAAACTAACTTGCACAATCGTTATTATTCTTCTAGATATTCTACACAATATGTGCTATGGTTGGCTTCTAGGAATAAGGGGTTCAGACATGAGGCATGGCAAGAGAAATGTAATTTTTCAGTAGCTGCTATGTGACAGAGTAATTGTTTCAAAACTGATTTGTTGYTTGAATCCCAGCCCTCCAATTTGGATGCTTTAATTAGTGTTTAACTTACTATCTCTATTTCTCCACAGCAACTGCTTCAGCCTCATTCTCTGATTGGTGAAAAAAGGGAAAAAAGCCCAACCACCAGACAAATCCATCACAATTTCCAGACCTCTTAATGTTCAAAGAAGTGAATTTAAGGAAGATGATACCCTTATTTCAACATCCTCGTAAGTAAATTCTAWGAAAAAGCTTTGTTCCCACCTCTCTTCCTCTGCTGGGAATACTAACTGCTTACCTGATTTGTCTCTTTCTCAACCCCATTCCTTCCCCTTTGCTAGATCCCTGCAAAACAGTGCTCTTCACAGCAATGYCAGGGTTCTGTTCTTACTGTTCATTGTATCCCCCCAAGATAACACAAAGCTTCTTAGGAAGGATGACATCATATTTAGTTTAGTTTTAGAGTATTACTGAARCCTGTAAAATAGAGCAGTTGTTTTGGTCTTTGTTTCTGAAAAAGTTGCAYCTTGTCAGTATTTTCACTCCAAACTGAATCAAACCAAATGCCAAAATATTCCCATATCTTTTCAGGATTTAACATCACCCTTTGCAAGTGAAGAGCACGATCATTTGGTAGTCTGGACCCTCAGCTGAGGGGTGTTCAAAGCAAAATTTCAGGTTTTATCCTCAGAGGCTGGGACATTTGTATTGTGCCATCTTTAACTTGCTTGGCAAACACTTTAGGATGTTTGTCCCAAAAATRTCCTTTGTCGTTATGTGTTATTACACATCTTCTTTGTTTTAACTGTTCTCTGTGACAGTTGCATGGTAAACCTCCCCTTGTATCCCATTGCATCTGTATCCCATTTCTCAAAACWAGAAAGAGGGAACCCACTTGTTGATAGTATTCTGCAAAATGCAGCCTGAGATTTGGTCCTGAAAAAAAATGAAAATATTTAAATATTAAGACATGATAACAAATAAATAAAATCATGTATATATATATATATATATATATATATATATATATATATATATATATATAAAACATAATGAGTACATATATTATGTGAATACAAACCTCAAACATTATCAATATAATTAAGCATTAAATTAAGAGAAAGAAGGTGGAAAAATAAGGATAAAGGCTTTGTGGTCTGTTACCAGTATCATGTCTGAAATAAATTCTGAAAATATCACCCAGTTTTTTACAGGACGGCCTCTAATGCAAAACTTGAACTAAAGTTCTGTATGTGTAATAGGTAAAACCTTTTTATATCTAAAGTAAGTAAAACTGACATATAATCCCCTCAGAATTTTAATGCATACTGAAATACCATAGTCTCCTTAGAGTAACTAAAGTCACACATRGACATTTCTGAAAGTGTTATTGAAATTCCTTCAGTTATCATTCTTTGTGAAACATGACTTTTCTCTATAGGTCACCAAGARTTCTTTAAGGTTTTCTGGTTTTCAATATGACTTCATTGACAGTTGCTGGATGACTACATACAAAAAGTRCAATGGAAAAGTGGTTTTACTTTTATGAACTTTTACTGAATAGCAACAAAGAAAAAGAAAACTCTAGGGCAATTTTAGGATTTTTTTTTTTTTTATTTTCTGTAATGCTGTTATATAATCAGGCTTTTCCATGATTCCTCACCTCACACCCCCTCCTCAATCTACCTCCCCTCTACCATTTCTACAATTCTCTTATTTCTTTGTAACACAGTGAAACAGAACATGCTTATGCTTCCCTATTGAAGATGTCTTTTTTTTTCCACTTTTTCCCTTGCAACAGAAATCTATTATTAAATGTTATGAACTTCATTATTCCACTGTGCTAACTCAAAAAGCTTTATGCAARCTATGTAACATGGGACTAAAGTAGTTAGAGTTTTATAATATACAAATGTGTTTATAATATAAAAATACATATGTGTTTGTATATTATTAATGCTTTAGTGTCATAGTCATTTATATATATAATTTCATGAATTTTTCTAAATTGCTGAGCAATGCAAAAATCCTGAAGAACAACTTGTTAAATAGATAAAAATTCAGAGTCTACAAAGGAATTGTAACATTGCTTTACACAATTTTGTGATTCATTAGTTCCTCTTTTACTTTTATTTTTTAAATCCTTATAACTTCTCTGACAGATTAATAAGTAATGATGCACTTTCAGAATATMAGGAGTATTAGTGTTGTAGATGCAAATCATTATTTCTAAATGTGTTTTGTTTTACTAAAACATTACAAATTATAATGAACTTCTGAATATCATGGTTTTATACTGTGTCTGAAAAACACTGCAAAACATTAGTAGAGGGCCTGTCACTAGAATTCATGTTAAAATAAATTAATATCTTTTTGCATCTAGAAACAGTTTGGATAATAGCAAAATAGGAAAATGGACAGATTGATGCAATTACAAGTCACATTAAAAAAAAAAATCCAAAGAAATCTTGCATCTTGAAAGGACAGGTAAATAACTTCCACTGCCTGCAGGTGGAAGGGGAAAGTCTAAACTCAGGTGTCACTGTTGTGGCAGGTGGGTGCTGTGCTGACATAGAAATGTCAGCTCCTGGTGGAATCCCATTCCATTAGGTCAGAGATTTGTGTCCTCAAGCCTGCATGCTAAACAACTCTAGCAAGAGAGTTTAATTTCATCCCATTGTGAGCTGTACATAGCCAGAATTGCAGACTGAACTTCAGGTTACAATAGTTAATATGGTGTCTAGAAAGTCTGGATTTATAGCTAAGACCTCTAAACTACAGAGAAGATTAAGGCAACATTGATGATGGAAACTAGATAATCAAATTGAAAATATTTTATTTCTTTTGTTGGCTTTTTTTTCTTGCAATTCTCTCTGTAAACAGATGAGTCTTCTTGAACTTGCATACTTATGTTGCTGTATGAATTTATCTGTAATACTTTGGCTGAACATAGGTTATTGCTAGTAAATATTCAAGATTTGACTTATTATGAACAGACACAGGTAATATAGTAATTGGATGAATGCAATTGCCAAAACATGTTTTTAGGGCAATAGGTCTTCATTATTGACTTTCCCTGAATATATTTGCAAGATTTCTRTTGCTACAAATTCAGTGCTCACCTTGAAAATGAGCACAAAGCAAATCAGTCTATTAAATTTAAATTACATCCTTGACAAGTATTGATCTTCTATCTGAATTAGACACCTGCTCTTCTAGAGTAATAATGTTGAATTCGAATACATTGATAGTAGGAGTAGATTATGATTAATTTTTCAAATGTGAAAAATGAAACAAGTCATGTTTGAGACAAAAGAGCAATGCCTGAAGATGTGAGATTTCCTTCTATCTTTTAATTTGTTTTGTACTGGAATATCTAGGATGGATGATAAAATGTAGAAATTTATGATGCCTGAGTGCYGTTGTGAGAAATTTGCCACCTAAACCTTTTTCTTGTATTAAAATTGCTATTTTYCAGATGAACAACAATTCAGACAAGAGACATGACTATTTAAAGGTCAAAAAGACAAGGAAAAAAAGTTCCCATTGCATTCTTTCAACTATTATAGTCTCCGCTTCCAATATGAATATCCTCCCTCTCTCTCTTTCTCAGTTTTTTGAATTTTCAGCTTCATTAAATTTCTCAACAGAGTCAGAGACACAAAGTGATGAGAATTTGGGATCTGTACGCAACATTCTGGAAGTGCAAAGGTTTTCCTCTGACACACACAGAATCCCCAGAACTGCTAGGCAAAGCAGATACAAGCATGGTTTTGTCACCTGCTGAGAATGCACCTATCATCTTTCCTGTTTCTCATTTTCTCATAGCACAGTTTGAAAATGGCTTCCAGACTCATGCAATTTTCTCTGTATTGGATAGCTTGTGATGTTATCTGTATTTCAGGTGGACATTCTGGCATACTGATAGTAGAAATTGTTACTGGTATGAACTAATACAATAATGACTGAAGTTCTATTAAGTGTATTTTTGATTATGTAAAAAGGTGCCACTCTTTCCCAGCTGATTTCAGAGCTTTCCAGTTCCCCCAGAGTTTGCATAAATGCACATAAGACATGTACACCATCCCTTAAGAGGACAGGTTTAGTGATTTTATTTTCTTTTTAATATTGCAACTAATGAAGAGAACATTACTGAATCAAAATATTGCATTCTGTACCCCAGACTGATATTACACTGACATCTAGTTAGAATTGGCTTCATGCAGAAGGTAAGAAATAAAGCTGTGAGGAAACAAGTGTTCGATTAGTTTTGCTTCTGCTATTTTCAAAATTAATTTCTAAAGAACACAAGACACACATTGCAACGCCGTGTGCAATATGCCAAGGCTAATAAACCTCCCAAACAGGGATTACATTTGCTATTCATTCCATGAAAGAGTGCAGCATATGCTCACAGTTTCTTTACAAAGAGGGTTTTTTTGTAATATTCTTTATTCTATCTGCTGTTACATCTACCAGCAAACACTGTGCAGACAAGGCTCTTACTGAATTTCTCTGTGCTCTGTACTTCTCCAAAATTGTAGTGC
>NW_026623255.1:3932548-3963050 GCF_030028575.1 Malurus melanocephalus
CATTCAATCCTTGATTCTTCTGCTCCAAAATCGAGCTATATTTTAGAAAGGAAAGTATTCACACATCATACTGATTAATTCCCCTTGCCATCTCCACGTCTCAAACACACAGGCTGCTTGGGAACTGGGACCCAAGGCCACTTGAAATATTTGCTTAAGATCAACTTGTTTGACTAGACTTTTACTTGATTACTTTCACATATTTGACTAACGCTTTATGAAGCACTTGATGGCCCAAATAGAGASTTTTAGGAGAGGTTGCATTCATGCACAAAGATCCCCTGTGACATGGAAAGGAAAGGCTCCTTGAAACGAGCAAAGTTAATTTTGTGCAACTTCCAGGCTATCCACATTCTTTCTCCCCCTACCCTAAATAAATATATTTGCTTTCCATTGCCTACCTGGAAATGGCCCTGGCAGAATTTTGTGCAGACCACACTGTGGGGTTAAAAATCCATTACTTGCATGAGCTGAAATAATTTCCAAACATACATTCATGGAGGTGAATGAGTATTTATTGCTGTACTGATCATCACTGAAAATTAATGATATTTATCAACTCCAAAGGCAGCAACTTTTTTGGATTTCAGGTAATAAATGTGAAAAATCAGCTGACATTGAAGATACTGTAACACAGAATATAAGTARTCTATTCTCCAGCTTCAGCTGTCACCTGAGAACTTTGAACTCTTAAAGCAGGTAAAGGCTGCATAGCAGAGGTATATGTGTATTCTCTTTTCTGTGTTGSCAATGGATTACTGTCAGATGTTACTACCCTTCCATTTCACTCATAAATTTGTATTAGGAAAGTTCATGCATTATTGTTAAATTGTTTCAGGCTTTTTTGAAAATTAACATTCAACATTTAACAGAATATAATCTGAAAACTCTCAGTGCAGCGTGCAGGGCATCCTACTATGTTTTGAAATGGTGACAGAAAATCTACTTTCTTTCCAAGACATTTTCTACAAGTAAACTTGAAAATTTTCTTCATGAGAACTGATTGATGGAAAACAGTTGTACAAATTTTGACAAATGTTGATGTTCTGAGCTGTGTTTGTCAGGAACAAGCATGGCCACACTTGAAAAAAAATTGTGTATTTCTGAATAATCAGTCATTCCTGAACAGCTGTACTTCCTGAATAACTGAACCAATTACAGTTATTTATCCATGTTAATTTTTTTCTAAGAGTGCATCTAAGTATGTATYGGAAATTACAATATTTGGTAGAATAGGGCAATGCATTTGTCCCTATGAGCTTTGGACAGCTGTTTTTGTTTGTTTCTTTTCCCTTTGAACTGGTGAAGCAATGAGTGAATTATGTAACTCATAAAAAAATCTAATAAACCTTTTATACTGCCCCAATGTGTATTCTGCTTAAGCAACATACTGAACAGAAGTGTGTTTTAGAAATGGTTTGGGATTTCACCATAACTACTTTTTATATCCCTCTGGCTGTGCTCATTTCTCTAAGAAACACTTATGGAATAATAGGAAAAAAACAATATATTAGAAAGAAAAAAAAATCTGAAAAATATCAACATTATTTTTCTATTGCAGTCCCTTCTCTCAAAAAAAATTGTCACAKCTTTTTAGGTGGTATTTATGGATAGTAAAACTATAAGCAAATGTTATTTCCCATAAAAATAGACTTTGATGTTCTTTCTATTTYGTGTGGAGGACTACAATACTGAACTTTACTGGGCCATTGCTTCTGGAGCAAATATACTCAGCTTGCATAACAGCCTACAGTAACTGGAAAGACAATTGTACTTTGAAGAAACAAATATTTCTTTTGGGATACTTTTTGTCACTTTGTTCGGATTTTTTTTCCCCCACTCCTTGTCTCCCTATAAAACAATATTCTGGAGATGATTTGGTGGAYAGAATGACAGTGGAAATGCATGAATCTGGTCAGCTTTACTGTATTAAATATGATTAAGTTTGTTATAAGTAATTATAATGATGTTTCTTTTTGGAACATTTTTAATTGACAGTTTTATCATAGCTATTAGTTATTTCAGAAGGGAGGTATTTGAGAATGGAAAAATCTATGAGGAGACCACAATGTAGTATATGCAAGGAAGGATTTGAAATCAATAACAAAATTCCATTCTACAGGAATTACTCCAGGGGAGGATTGTTTTTGTTGGTTTGTTTTGGTTTGGTTTGGTTTTTTTATTAAGTCTGGATGCACTGAATTTACAAAGGGGGAAAAAAAAAAAAAGGAAGGAAAAACTCTGTGAACAGAGAGGATAAGAAGCTAGGATTTTATCAAGGTTTTAAAACACAAATTTGCAAAACTAGGCCTGAAGAAGCCAATAACTGATTGTCTTAACTGATGTGGGATTCACAGCAGAATGATTGGTTAATATAGTTCTAATATGTCCTATAAGGAAAAAAGTTGAAGCAGAGCTTTCAAAACATTTCTGTRAGCTCAGCAACAACAGTCAGTGTACTAAAGGTAATAGAATTTTAAATGGAAAGTAAATACTAATACACCTTTTTGGCATGAAAGAGAGAGGCAAAGCACAGCTTCCAAGTTATTTATGTCTATAAAAATAAGGCCAAATATTAAACAGAAATGGTGTTTTTGCAAATATACTCAAGYATACGCAAAATCTGTTCCATATTTGAAGCAGGGCATGGAGAAGTATCTTCTTCTTTAGAGGAWGATGACAAGCAAAATCAGAATCTTCACATCACAATAGCACAATGCAGGCTGAAAGCTGTTCTGCTTTCTYTGAAGGGAGAAAGGAGACTCTTGAGTCATTCTCTCCATGCAGGAGAAAAAGGTAAAGAAATTACAAGCTGTGTTTTGCACACTTCATTCCTTTCAGTAGTTAAAACCGAACTCTAAAAAGCAGCAGAATTTGAATTAAAGGTTAAAATAATATCAAAGCAATGCTTGCTGATATGTTACTCTACTGCATACAGTGGAGTAACTATAAAATGTTTCCAAGTATCTCTTAATAAAAGTCAGGCCCATAGAAAAACTCGAAAATCTACAAAGACCCAGTAAAAGAAGTAGTAAAAGATGAAGTAAAAGAAGAAGTAAAAGATGAAGGCCTAACAATGGATTTTTAAATGTGTATAGGCACAATAGACAGATTGCCCTAATCTGTTTCTTATTTAAATTTGCTTGGTAACTTGGTCTCCTTGTTACTTCCACYACAAAGGACTGTAGACAAATTGGTAATTCCAGTAGTGTCTGTAATCTCTGCATATCACAGCACCCTGATCCTATATCAGGCTCATGCTTACCTGTGAATCAGTTACATTCACYCCTTTTATGTTTTTGTTGTGAAGGAGGAAGTTTAGATATTTGCAGTGCAAGGAAGGCTCTGTCCATGTCTCTGGCTTTCACAAATGGAAAGCTAAGGTCCTGGAACCTACCACGAGATACACGTGCGTATATAAATACACACACTGCTTGTCCTAGGAGCTGCCATGGTGAGGGGAACCTGCTGGATGTCCTTAGCAAAAGCAGCCATGATACAAATATTAGGAAAGAAATCTGTGAACAAATTTCCCAGATGCATTGGAATCCTTAGGTTCTGTATCAGCAGCCTCGGTAAGTGAATTCYTGTTTTCACATGCTCCAGTTATCCTTACTGAAAAACTTAAATGAGCTGGAGGCAAAAGTGAGGGGGAAATAAATGCACTTAGATCTTACTGAGCCCCCCAGATAGCATGACTCTTCTCAAATTCCATCCTTCCCTTGTCCCCAGCCCAGCACAGTCAGCTGCCAATCTCTGTACATGCATCAATCTGTTCAGTCCTTTGTGAATCACTTCAACTCTACTGCAGCACAATGGAGAGCAAGACAGAGTTGTCAGCTGCTGTAGGACTGCTTTGTAATTGGAATACTAAGCAAGTCTACTCGCTTCACCTTTAACAAGCAGCTTAAGAATGCACTTGAAAGGTAAATATCTTCCAGAAAATTTATATTTAAAATATACGCTTATTTATATTACCAGAAGTTCTGGTATCTGTTAAATTTAAAGTTCTTTTAATTGATCTCTATAAATGCTTTAACAAATTTTTAAGCAGCTCAGAGATGACATTAAGTGTCTGGATAACAGTAGTTGTAACAGCAARGGAAATGCTTGCTTATATTGCTTGKTTTTTATTAAACAATGGATTACTGCATTTTTCTACAATGAGATAGCCCCATAAAAACCTTCCTTAAAAGACAAAGAACTAAAYAAATTACTTTCAGTATTTGCACTTTTATTCCCTCAGTTCACTCTCTCTTCTTAGCTACACACTTCACTCATAGTCAAGTGCTTCATTCAAGGGCATGATGGTGTCCTACTCAACAATACTTAYTCCATTATTTGCTCACTAAGTGCTAACTTGGAAAATGAAATGTGAAGGACTATAGCTTTCAACCTTTAACAGTTCCCCTAAGCTACTTTATCTTAGTTTTTGGTTATACTTTTCAATGTTTTCAGTGCAAACCATTTTTTCATGTTAAATCCCTAAGGATGGTATTTTTCAGGGTATGAGGGTTCTGTAAGAGACCATACTAAAATCCGTGACTGTCTCACGATTATCATGTACACCCCAAAAAGGACCCGAGTGGAAGAAAAGCAGGGGGGGAGAACTTTTCTGTTGAAGGGGGTCCGAGCCGCAGCTCCTGGGACAGCGAGTCCTACCCATGCATCACTGGCTTCTGTTTGGAAAACACCCCCTATTCTTTTCATGCCCCAAGAATCTGCATCGGGTCACCATGCCCACCGTACTGCACACCTGCCACCTGCTTTGGGGTAGTCTGAGCCAATTCTACGTGGCCAACTCATGACTTGCAACCCCCCCCTCCTGGCCTGCAGCCACTCGCTTTGAAAAAGACTATAAAAGTCTCCTCCGAAGAGACCACCTTGAGATCTCCCTACCAGCTGACTGACAACCATCGTTGGACCTTGGAAGACCCCGTCAGCTGGTAGCTATACCATACCCGCTCCCTCTCTCTCTCTCTCTCTCTCTCTCTCTCTCTCTCTCTCTCTCTCTCTTTTCTCTCTCTCACCCTCTTCTATCGCAAAATACCCAAATAAATTGGTCCTGATTATTTGAAGCATATACATTTGCCTTCTCGTTTTCTTTTGCACTCTGAGATTCCAAAAAGAACCTATCACGACCTCCGCTTCAACTCGAGCGGATCGTGACAGGTTCAAACCTCTCCCTGTAAGCCCATGTGGTGTCCTGAAGGCTCTCTGCTGCWCCTCTTAAGGATTGTTCTCCTAATACCTCTCTTCCCCATGTCAGTGAGCTGCTGCCCCAGTGCCACTGCAGCAGGGCCAATGCCCAGGAAAGTGTGGGACACCTGAAGGTGGGACTGCCTGGTGCCTCCTGGCTGTCCTGCAGCTGGCTGGGACAGTGGGACATTCACATCTGGGAAACCCTCCCCTGGAGGGTTCCACTGTGCCCTGACAATGGCTGCTTTCTCCAGTGAGTTCTCCCTTTCTATGCTTTGAATACAATTACACTTCTTTGTTTTCTTTACTTTATTTGAACAGATAATACCACAAGTCTGCCCAGAGCAGGGGAATTTGTTTTCCCCATGGCAGAAGAGCTCTGYACTCAGTGCTGCTTTGCGCTGCATCTACAAGGCAGTCAATTAAAAAATAGTGGTGCCGATATATATGATCTAGGGATTCATCCTGAAAGATCACAATAGCTCCCTGCAAATTACAGGCTGCTGGGCTTCCCCATAAGCYCTTCAATTTAATGGCTGCTGTGTACCAAGCAGTGAAAAAGCCTTTTATTTATCTATACATTCAGTCTACACTAAAGTGTGATTCTCCAAACAACCATAAATAGATTTGGATTGTATTCCTTGTTAAATAAGAAAATCTGTACCTATTTCAAGAAATTTAGTCATAAGTTATTGTGTGGGCAGTCCACCAGRGAAAAACAGGGCTGCTTCACAGCATCGAGATGTTTCACACGGAGCTGAGTTAGAGAGATATTCCTGCCCTTAAATCCAAAATACACAGTGTCTTCAAAGCATTAATTAAAAGCAGCTGAAGGAACAGATAAAGACACAAAGGCCCATCGGAAGGGAGTTTWATACTAACTGAACATGAACAGCCTATTTTCTTTTCTGCTTAAACAGGCTCTTATATCTGAACAGCCAGATCAAAAGCCAACTGACTGAGTGCCAGTTCAACAGCTTTAGAGGGCTCTGCCATCTGYGGATGAGAGGCTGTCAGCGTTTTTAATCTCAGTGCACGGGCTGGGAAGGCAATACATCCCCTAATGGCAGCTACACTGGGATGACTTGTGGCTTCCTCCTCCCAAGGCAAAGTGGAATTATGAATCTGAACAACAGGCTATAAAGTATTTTATTATGTGGTCATAAGTGTCACTTTCTATGAGGAACAGAGTGGTAATTTAGTGTGTTAAATTATCACTTAGTGAAATCACATGTAACAATGAGCTCTGAACTAACCTTAATTGAAATGATCTCAAACTATTCAGTGCTTTAGTGCAGGTCTGTTGGTGTATGTGCATACACTTGTGAAATATTGATGTTTAAACCCCATTCACATCTGGATAGCAAAGAAATTTTGGTCCTGTTGATGCTTATGGTGCCAGAATTCCAGCTCTTKCTGGCAAATAARAAAAAAAAATACATAAAAGAGGAAWTCCAAGTATTAAGATCTRCTTAAGTCAGTAAGAAAWWTATAAAATCTTAAATTAATAAARAAWATCTCCTCATTGAAAACCCTAGAATTTTATCTAGAAAAGCACAAGTGACCTAAAGCAAATCCCAATGGACTCTTACATACAGCAAAATCTATCCTAACTGTCAGTATATTTGAGTTCTGAGGACAAGATAAAAAATCAAAGCCAAGACCTTATTACATTAGAGTTATCCTCTCAACTTTCTATCTTTAAAAAGAATTTTAAGAACCCATCTTTTGATTTCCATCTGATGAGAAATACAGTTAATTTTAGCGGTTTTTCTTCTTCGGGTCTTTTTTTTTTTTTTTTTTTTTTTTTTTTTCTAATTTCCTTTTTGCTTAAAACTATCCCTCCATCCTTGAAAACATGTAGCAAGATTTTTCAGTTAATCACTGGGGTTTTTTTTGCGATATTTTTAGCCTTTTTCTGATGGCTGTGTGCTAGCTCTTCAGCTCGTCGACCAGACATGGACATATTACCAGAGATTAAGATTGAGTAGGAATGTGGATAATTAAAAAAAAATTTCATCAGCTTTTCAATCTTTTACAAATCAAAAAAGTGAAAAACGCATTGTCTGTCTAGTCCTGCTGCATTTGGTATCTACAAAACTCTTATTCCCTGGTGCAAGAATTTGGGTTGTGTATGTATATCCCAAGTCTCTTTGTAATGTGAGATGGAGATTTAGGCAATAAAGTTTTCTTAACTCTTTAGTTCCCTCTCAGTTCTCTCAGTTAACACCTGTAGCAACACACAGACTAGTTTGTTTTCAGTACAGCAAAGGATCATCCACTTTATTGTGATAAACTACCTTGATAAATAAAATAAATTAAATAAAATAACTGTGATAAATTTAAATTCTGGTTGTGTAAAAAAAATTACCTCTTTGAATGCTAAAGTGTTTGGTCCCAGGTGTGAAATGTAAATGCTTCTTGGTGACAAGCTTTGCTCCTCCTGGAAGGCCTACAGAGAAATCTCAGTTCATTGCTGATATGGAGCAGTGCAGCGATGGGCAGAGCATCATCATGCTCAATGGGTCCTTGAGGSAATATTTGCTTGAGCAGCAAGCCTATCCTTCTTCTTGAGACAGAAAAAAATAAATGTTTCCACTAATGTGTCCAGCTCTGTTTGAGACCTTAGGGTTTGAGCATCTGTGACACTGCAGACTTCCTACATAACTGGCAGAAGGACTTGTTCCTCTCTGTCAGAACACTTTCTAAAATCCAATTTTAATCAGCAAGTAGTGAGATCCAAGAAAGGTATCTCACAGCAGTAAATGAGATAATTTTCCTCATGGGCTGATCAATATGAAGTGACATCTCAATGGGCTGCTGACTGACAAAGAAAGGAAGAGATGTCCTTGACTGGAGCTCCTTGTCAGATGGTGGAGTCACCCAGGTTGATTTTAGTGCTGCTCCTGCTCATCTCAGTGGCACTGGGGACCTTTGTGCTTTCTACAGCAGCAGCACAGATCAGAGCTCCCACTCTGCTTTAGCACTCTTTGCAAGSTACAGATTTTCTCTTCCACTGTTCTTCACTGTCTGTTTATCAGCAATGACCACTTCTCTGAGCACTAAATTAAGTCGATTCTAATGAGGGCAATCTCTCTATTTCATTCCACAAGTTTCAAGCCACAAGTTTCAAGAACTGTGCTGTCAAGTGCTGAAATTGGATTATCCCTACAAAAGCATCTGTCACCCTTTTCTCCTCAATCTCATTTCCCCAATGCAGTTCTGAGAGCCAAGAATGGACACCAGGAAAAGATCCCGAATTCCAGCTGAGACACAGATGCTTTTATAAGGTTGAAAATGAAATCTCTGAGTTGCCAAATATTTTCAACAGTATTGGTGTCCCTGGCCAAAACCAGTTTATGGTGAGTCTTCTTCCCCTAAACTTTTCAGAGCAAATTTTATGGGTAGTGAACTTTGCCCTTCTCTGTAAAATTTTATTGACCATGTACACTCCGAGGATTTATTTCAGCAAATAAACKTCCAGAAGACAAACTGTGCTGTTTGGAGTTTCTGAATATGAATTTTCATCAAGCATTACTTCTATTCAATAGAATTTATTATTTCAGATATCAGATCTTGTAAGAAAGCTCCCTTGTATGACTCAAGAGAAAATGATGACTGATTTCTCACTGATGTCTCTCCAAGAATCATAATTAGGCAGACTCAAATATTTCAGATTATGTTTTTTTTCTCTTTCACAAATCTCCAGTTCTGTGTGCAATCATTGAACAGAGAGAACCTTAAGAAATATTTTTCCTCTATTTTACCAGATTCTATGAGAATATATATTTTTAAAAGCCTTTAGCTTTGAATCTGTCTTGAAGAACAAATTGCAACATATGAAACAACCTAAACTGACTGTTGCTTCTACATTTCATGTCAAAAAATATTAAAAAAATTAAAGTATTATGAATTTGTATCACAAATGAGGCTGTGGTATAAGCAGCAGTGTACATGTCACTTCTATCTTGTTCTTGTATTAATTAATTTTAGTCATTTTACTTTGTTTCTTAATCCCATGCTTCAAAACCTCAGAATGCCACTGAATATTTACTGCTCTTTCCCTCATCAGCTGTGTCCAAGGTGATGACATCGGGCAACTGTATGTTTTTTTATAGCACATATTTCCCCCCTACTTTTTGATTCCTAATGTCTTGCTACATGAGTATATTTACCYGAATAAAATGCAGATGTTGAACTTGGGAATGGAATTCTCCCTCATCTCTTTCCCCAGCCTCTGTACCATTCATTGTTCATGAGCTTTACTGTGATTCTTCCTCCTCTTCTCCTTTGTTCTTTCATCTGCATAATCACTGTGTTGCATTCAGTTGCAGTATACATACAAAAATTATGTATTTAACAAAATAAAAAATATATTTAAACCATCACAAGAGATGAGCTAGTAAATGCCAAYACCAAAATAACATATGAATGAGTTTAGTACAAATCTGAAGTTAAATCCCTCTCCCCAGAGGGGAGAGAATAATTCTCAACTGCAGAGTAGTTGAGGCTTGAAGGTGTTTCTGTAGATCTGATTAAATTTCCCTGTTCAGGACAGGTTCAGCCAGAGCAGGTTACTCTGGACTGTGATCAAATGGGTTATTTACACCTCCAAGGGTGGAAATTCCACATTCTTTCTGGGCAACCAGTGCCAGTGCTTGACTATCCCCAATGTAAAAAATGTCTTTTCTTATGTTTCAATGGAATTTCCTGGTTTWACTTTGTACCTGTTCACTGAGAAGAGGTTTTGTCTTCTTGCCTTCCTTCCATTAGGTATTTATRTCCAGAAGATCCCATCACGACCCTAACCCTTTCCACTTTGGGGCTAAAYGTTCTACGTTATCAAAGTCTCTCTCCTCATATGCCAGATGCCCCAGTCCCTTGATCATATTCTTGGCYCCTCACTGAACCCACTCCAGACTGTCTATTTCTTGCTTGAACTGAGGATCCCAGCCCTAGAACCAACAGYCCAGATGTGTTACTGGAGAAAGGGCAAGGATCAGCTCCCTCAACCTATTGGCAGCACCTCTCCTAAGGCAGACCAAGATACTGAAATCTTGCAACTTTGGACCTGTTTAAAAATGCATATATTTTGAGAYACAATATATAAAAACATGCATTTCAAAGCACTTATATTTGGCCTTCATAATGCTGTTAAAACATATAGAAATTGTGTATAGGAATACACAAATACAGGAATATACACAATACAGGAATATACAAATTCCTGTCTGTAAGATACCTAATTTTATAGGAAATTTTCTTCCCAGCCTTTAACAGTAATCCAGATTTTAGGAGATGAAGACATGAATAAGAACTATGAATTTGTTATGGTACAAATAACATTTCTAAGTTATAGTCAGCCTGTGATTTTGAAGAGTTCTTTGCAAGGTTATAGAACATATAGAAATGTCCCCTTCTTGATCCTGAAAAAAATATATATATTAAACATTGAAAAGTATTTCAAATTAATATTTATGTTTGGATTTAAATCTTTTTATCTGATTTAGAAGCCCAAAATATTTTGTTTTGAATATACATGTTTCCAGTTTGTTAAAAGTTTAAAATACATCAGAATTTTGAGATCTTGTACTACCTTTTATTATACCAAAATAACACATTATAKCATTTTATTGCTGGAAAATAAATTCTTGGCCACATCTTTTACAAATTTTCTAATGATCTATTAATAAAAGTCAACATTATAAGAAAAGCAAGCCATKAACTAAACATTTGAAATACCAATGATCATTTCAAATTCTGCTATTGAAGAGWTTATGTTTTTATGTATTAACTCTTTTTCCCCCCTTTTTTCTTGCCATCAATAAATACCCAGATGGTCATTAGCTGTTGATAAGTATAATTTTGAAGAGTCTTATAATTTACACTTAATTTTCTGATTACATCTGACTTTTTACTAAGACCATATGAAAACCACTAAGAAAAACCTAAACTWGGGAACACAAAAGAGAAAAAAGACAGCTTCCTGAGAAGGAATGGTTAAATGGAGAAGAATGAACATGTATCTGTCATAAGTGAGCTCAACTCCTTTAATAAGATGGATGTTGAGAAATAAAGAAGAAATTGGAAATTATATTAGGACAAAAGTGAAGAGTAAAAAAATGCTGACAGACAAATAAAATAGTGCACACCTGTCTAACACAAGTGACCAGAAATCATTTCTCTTCCTGTGTGTATCATCAAATTGCTTTGTAATCATAGCCTTTGTACAGCAGGTTTTCCATCTGCAAAAGGGTGGTATATCCTTTGAACATTTTAYTTGATGCTTTGAGATGTGTTGATGCTACATAAATGGGAAGCATTAGTATTGCTGGCTCAGCAATAGTAGCTGAGATTTTTCMAATCACACCGTAAGTGTCACAGGCTTGGGGATAACTGTGCCACCTGTGCCCAYTATTGCTTTTCTCCCCCTGKGGTTTACTGAACCAGTCAGTCCAARGAWAATATATAGAAATCAGWCTATTGCACTAGCTGAATTTCYCCACCAAACCCTAAAAGGTCTCTAATATATATATATATATATATATMTATATAAACCCTATTAATTTTTATTATAATGCATTGAATAACTTCCCAGATCCCTTCAAGACATAATAATCAAYCTTTTAAATTACTTTGAATACTTATTTTATTCCTTTTTGGAGTTCATATTTATATATTTTCATACATAAATATCACAAMTTTTATTTTAATATATTTATTATTATATATGTTTCTCACATATTTATAAAATCCTGAAAAGAGAAATTCTGCTTATCTCTTTGCAAATAGTCATAACAATAGTATGGAGACATAAAAGTATCAAGAATAGCTTTTCTTGGTAGTGATATTAAATCTGATATGTCATTTTATGTAATTGTAAACAAAACAAAACAAACAACCCTCCAAACAAATAACAAAAATCCCAAACCAAAACAAGAAACCTCTATGTGCTGAGACAACCTTTTAATATTCCAAGCATAGAAAAAACTAAACATTTGAAAAGGAGATGGGAGTATGAGTGGATATCAGAATGACATTGATATCGACAACCTCTTCTGTTCCTTTTTTATTTTCCTTTTTCCTTCTCAGTGTCTTTCATTTTTATCTCTTTTTTTGTGATTTAATTCTTTCCCTCAAAAAATCACTCTTCATACTTCTCTTTCTTTAGGTCTTCTATATCTCTGTTTCCCCTTTTTCTTTCAAATGTAAGAACAACTGTTTTTTTATTATTAGGTTTTACTGGAACKACAATGTCTATTCATCCCAAATTTCTCTCCCTCTCACAACAAATTCTAGGTTTTATCCCCATCTACCAGTGCTGGCATTCCAGCACTATTGTTAATATGAAATATTTGGTTTAGTATCTATCATTCAGACTAGGCCTGTCCATTTCTAGTTTTAGCCAATGACACTTTTATGGTACCTGTCATAGAAAGCTGATTGGAAGGAAAATGCATCAGCCAGCTGTTGTCTCATGACTTTGGTGTTACTGCATGCATCACTTCTTATCATTTGAAGCTAGTCAGGAAAGTTCTTGATGACTCAAATTTTTATCATTACGTTAGGAGAATGCTACCAATCAATCCCTAAAGTCAAGCCTCTACTTTAAAAGACAGGTTGGTGGAGCTTTTAACTTAGACATAATTTATTCTGTAGCTGCTGCAACCAGGAATGGCTATTAAATAGATCAGGGGGAAAAAACCAAAACCCCAGTAAAATGAAAACACTATTTAATTAATGTTACMAACTAGTACTAGAATAAATATATTTTTCTTTATTTTGGACAGACATTTGTTAAAATGCCTAGTGACAGTAAAAYATGTAAAATAATTTTTGGGTGCGTGTATCCTTGTCCTTAAAGTCTAGGATAATAAAAAGAGAACCAGTTGTTCTATGGCCACTCTAAAAAACACACGACAAGTAGTTCTTAATCAGCTCACATTGTTTCCTGGCTAAATGTGTGCACAGAGGTTGCTTCTAAACACATATATCTACTGTTTCCAGGAACAGATAGCATGCTAGTACTTAATAAACAACCAAACAACCATACAACAAAATCCCTAATAAGATTGATGCCTGGAGGGATTAATAAAATCTAGCCCAGAGTGATAGTATACTTMTTCTCAAAAAAAGGCAGAAATACCAAGCTTTTGGCTTCCCCTGAGGGTTGCTAGGGTGTCTGTGTAGCCTGTATAGATATTTTAACCATGGCCAAATATTGCAGAAACACCACAGATTTCCACAGAAATCAGCCTTTGGAAAAAACCCAACCTCGATAACTCACAGTGGGCAGGTTCCCACATCATCAGCTCAAGCACATCCCTGCTCATAGCCCTGGTGAAAGAGCTCTGTGCAGTCAGTTTGATTTATTCTCTTTCTGCCAGAGATTCCCCTCCCAAATCTGACTCTTTGGGCTGTGTGACTCCTGCCCTGTGGCTGAAGAGCAGCATCGTGTGGCTGTTATCCCAGGCCCTTTTAGAAATGTCTTTCATTAGAAGAGCTAATGAGAGGAGCTGAACATTGTTGGTAATCAGCAGTGCCCCATTTGGGAAGAATATAAATCACACAGTGCAGAGAAGCACATTGCCTACGTCAAACAAGCTAACTGTATTGTTCCACCTAGAGAAGGAAAAATGGGATTTGAATACKATCTCATCTCAATGAAGCTGGGTAGTAATGAAGCACAGGTCCACAAAAGACTCATTCTCCTGTTGGGAATGAAAGGAGAAATAGTGCAAGCAGGAAT
Organism: Malurus melanocephalus; assembly: GCF_030028575.1. Taxonomy (NCBI): domain Eukaryota; kingdom Metazoa; phylum Chordata; class Aves; order Passeriformes; family Maluridae; genus Malurus; species Malurus melanocephalus. The sequence goes on from NW_026623255.1 coordinate 3,946,497, forward strand.
AGAAGTGCTGGACTGAGAGCAAACACATGGAAGAAGAGARAGGATTTCAAGAATCTTGGAAAAAAATGAAAAAGAGAAACAAAGAAGGAAACGACAAATAAAGAACAAACCACGGGAAACCCAACACTGTCTAGACTACTTATAGCTAGTTGAGAGCACAGAGCTACTGAACTCTGGTGACTTAATTCTGTCAAGAAAAAGGGAACAACCAGTGTAAGTAAATTAAATTGAAGGAAATGGATGCATGCTACAAATGGTGCAATTTGTCCAAAAGACTTTTGAACAACATTAATGAAAATTTTCTGCAGGGTAAGCTGGCGTAATTGTGCTGCWCTGTATATTGATTACATGAGAAAAGAAATCTAAGCAAAGGCTTCATGCTGATAATACCTTGTCAAGCTGGGCTAAATGTTGTTTCTTGGACTATTTGTATTGGAAATTGAAGCACAACTGGCATTTTTTATGCTTAGTTTCTTCTTTTTTTATTATTAATTTAGAACAGCAGTTAGATATCATCTCTAAACRTCATCTATGTTGCTGGTTGTTTTTACAAAAATTATATATCACTGTCAAGCTATAACCTTCATAGCTGGAGAAACTTAAGTTCTGTCAAATCATCAGAACTTCCATGGTAAATGAAGAATATATTTCTCTACTTCCTAAAAATACCAAGCGAAAAAAARCAAGTGAAAAAAAACTTCAAGTATTTGGAATGATGTAATTCTAAAACAGAGTTTAGCGTTTATCTATTTGAAAGAGTATTATCTTTTGTTTGAAGGTGTTTAGCTCTGTTGGAATACTSTACTTTTGTACTATATAAACAGGACACGAGGAATGACTGAGCATGTTTAGAATGTAAAGATTTGTGACCAGAGATAGCAATCTTTAAACTAGTTAACAGCCACTGCATCTGTTCTCAGTCAAGGTGAAAGATACCTATGTTTATTCCATCTAGATGTTTGTCTTGAGTTGATTTTTTGTGCCAATTCTGTTCTGTATTCCTTTTCCGTTGGCATGTAYGCCCAAAAGGTGTTTGTCTCTTTAAATGTAACCCGGAGGAAGGAGCAGGAGCTGCTGGGAAGGCRGCRCGGGCAGTTAAAAGCCAGTGCTGCCACGCRATCCGGGCTTCTYGAGCTCGGCTCTCTCTCTGCTTCTCRCCGTGGGAGTCCTTCTGCTCGYRGAGTGCAGCGGAGTTACAGTGTTGCAGTTTCAGCTGGCTCGGATTTGTTAGCTTCGGCGGCTTTTCCTCKGATAGATCCCCTCTGCGTCTCCTGCGATTCTGCTCCTGGAGGAATCCAGCCGAGAGAAAAGCCGCGCAGCTTCATCTCGTCCGGGATTCYGGAAGCRAACYGGGCTGGCAGCAGAAACACACTGAGCCCTCTGATCCATCCACAGGCAAGAAAGGACTGTGGTGCAGGTTTTCGGGTTTTCTTTTTGCCACTCTTACAGGAACRGCCATGTGGGTTTTTCTTTTGTTTCTTTTCCCAGGGACGSGGTCGCCATCTTCTCTGTGCCGYGTGGCGAGCTTTTTGAATATCTAACGGTTGCTCTTTGTCTGTGTCCTGTGATCTAACGGTTACTCTTTATCTGTGTCCTGTGGGCACTGTGTTTTGTTAATAAATTAYCTTTTTTTCCTCTTCACTTTTTGCCCAGCATCTATTTCTTGTTGGTGGGGAAAAAATTATCAAATTTATTTTCATTTCAGAGGAAACATTTCCCTGTAACGTTTTTCTCTGAAAACATTGTCTCAAAACCGAGACAATATTTAAGTGACAGAACACATAATCTGGTGTAAGATTTCCTACACTTAAACATGCCAGTGAGTCAACAAAATTCTGAATGACAGTTATTTCTCCTCAGTCAAGTGCCAGATATATTGGTTTAACAAGATGGTATTGTGTCTTCAAGGAAATAAAATAATTTTTATTATAATGAAGATATATGGTCAGCCTATGATTTCAACAAGGAGAAACKGGATTACCCTCAGCAAAATTGAGATCTATCTCACTGTCTGGGGCACTTTCAACTGAAAATCAGATTCAAAATTAAAACTTTCCACTAGGATGAAATATTATGCTAATGAAGGCTAACAGGAAGGATCCAAGAAATCAGCTTGTCCAGGCTGAAGAGCATCTGGATCTGAATGAGATATCTCCTGATCTAACTGTAAGAATGTGTAGATTAGGCAAATGTTTGTCTTTCACTCATTTACAAAGGTTTCAATAATGTTTGCAATTGATAACTGTGCCACTGCAGTAAGAGTTATATGCATGATATTTTAACCTCAGGTAAGCATTAATTTAAATTGATAATAGTAAAGATTTTCTCACCAAACACAGTAGCAAATCCAGAAACTAAGTATAAAACATCTTAAATACCCAGTTCTCCAGCATATCTCTCCTTTCATTTAAAATGCTTCAGCGTAACCTTAGCTCAGTTACAGGGTCCAGAGGAAAAACTAATCTTACAGCTGTCAAGCAGGTCTGTGTCTTCTGATAAAAAATAACACCCAGAAAGGCTCTTTAACATACAGTTAAAAAACTACATACAGTGGAAAACTGAACTTCAAGGACTGCCAACACATATGCAAACTGTGTCTCTATAACTGGATTCCTTTAGTGCATGTGCCAGCAAAAAGACAACACAGTTATAAAAGTCACAGTGAAATTCTGCTGCTTTCCCCAATGCGTTGCATGCATTCTGCAGGCAACCATGAGAAATTTCTTGCAAATTATCATTTGGTCCAGTTTGATGAGAGGGATTTGTAAATGCATTAATAACAGTTTGTCAAGCAAAATATTGCTGTCAATATCACAAATCAAACTGCTTCATTTCTGCTGGCTTACATAAGATGGAATAGATCTCTCAGTGAATTCACAAGTGTTTACCTGCGAATCACAAAATCACAGAATATTCTCAGTTGGAAGAGACCAGAAGGATCCAGAAGGATCAAGCCTAGATCCTGGCCATGCACAGGATCACCCCAAGAATCACATCATGTGCCTGAGAGCATCGTCCAAACACTGGGGAGCCTCTTCCAATTCCTCATCATACTCTGAGTGAAGAACATTTTTCTAATAACTTAAACATTCCCTGGCAGAACTTCAGGCCATTCCCTTGGGTCCTGTCATTGGTAACGACAGAAAAGAGATCAATGTCTGCCCCTCCTCTTTCTCTCCCAAGGATGTTGAAGATTGCAATAACATTTCCCCTCAGTCTCCTCCAGGCTGAACAGATCAAGTGACCTCAGCCACTCCTCACACGGCTTCCCCTCAAAGTATTTTTCTCTCCTTTTCCCTCCTTTGTTGCCGTCCTTCGTTTCTCTCCTTTGGACATTCTCCAATGGCTCAATGCCTTTTTTATATTGTGGTGCCTAAAACTGCCCCCAGCMCTYGAAGTGAGGCCACCCCAGKKCAGAGCAGAGCAGGACAATCCCCTCCCTTGCCCGGCTGSCGATGCTGTCCCYGATGTCCCCCAGGACAGGGCTGKCCCTCCTGGCTGCCAGGGCACTGCTGACCCATGTTCAACTCACCATCGACCAGGACCCCTTGATCCCTTTCTGCAGCACTGCTCTGCAGCATCTCATTCCCCAGCCTGTCCATACATCCAGGGCTGTCCCATCCCAGGTGCAGAATCTGGCACTTTCCTTGGTTGAACTTCATATGGTTGGTGATTGTGAGGATGTGTGACTTATCAAGGTCTCTCTGCAGGATCTTCAGGAGAGTCAATAGCTCTCCCCAGTTTTGTATCACCTGCAAACTTCCTTAGCATCCCATCAAGTTCTGCATCCAAATTGCTTACTTATGAAGATGTTGAGGAACACTGGCCATAAGCTGCAACCCTGAGAAACTCAAATGGTGACCCCTCACCAGCCTGATATTCTGAAGGTTCAGCTCAGATAATTACCAAACTTTAAGTATCTTTCAGAGTTTCTCATTTCTTCTTCTTTGGACACGGTTACCAGGAAGTTAAAATTGTGAGATCTTTTAATAAGAGCAAATGAATCTTTTTATTTCTGAAGCATGAATTTGATAGCTGCTGCATTATTATAATTTTCTTTATGAGATTCCATATCATTTGGCCATAACAAGGCTTTTAATAAAGAACTAGATTAGAGGTTGACATTTATACAGCTTAAACAGACCGCAGTGGCCTAGCATAAACAGATACAAGTCAAATTGAAAGAAAAACATGAGGAATGTTAATTTAAATTAGCCATGGAAAAGGAACAGGCTTTATGACGGACTTCACTGATGACACTGGAAGCAAGCACAGTGAATTACTTTCTTATTAATTAGACCCTAAGACAAATTCAGCAAAGCAAATGACCAGTGTCAGAAAGTTGCATCTTGATTACTAAATGCAATTAAAACAAAATCTCCAGATTTGGTACTTAAAGTGCAATAAATTTCTAAACATTTTGGGACTCAGCTTGAAGATCTTCCTATAACAAACATGGTCCAGGAGCAGAGAAGTGGTGTGGAGGATGCAGAAGAGAATGGAAAGGTAACAATGAAAAGATGGTGCAGCTGGTAAGGACAGAGAAGCAATACAGAGGAGAGAAGAATGACAGGATGCCATTTAATTGATTTAAGTTACAATAAATCTGAGCAGATATGGTGTAAACCAAAAATGCAGGAACGAACAAAACACACAATGATTGTAGAGTATAACATACAGTAGTAACTACATGTGAGTTTTGTAAGTAAATTGATCAATATTGAAATTTGGGAAGGCAGAACTCAAAGAACAGTCTTTCACACTATAATCTAACCCTTTACTTTTGTTCTCCTGGTGCACTAGACTATATGCTGAAGAGTACTACTGACTGTGACTTCCTTTATAATTTTTTAGGTAGAGACTAGAGGATCCATATGTACTGAGTGCTAGTACAATGAAAGGATGTAATTCACCAAAAGGGTGAATCTTCACAATACAAGGTATTTGTTTGTAATTTTRCTTAGCTCATACTTTTAAAAAGAATGGATCGTGAATCCTTTTGATCCAAAAAGACAAGGAATACAAGAGTAACTTGTGGGACAAATCTTCAAAGACATGAAGGAAAATATTTGGAAACGTGGAGCAATCAATTACATTACTTCATTCCATACTGCTAAGAAGATTTAGAGTTTGTACTCGCCTTTTATTCTGAACCTTATTCATCTAGAAGAAACTGAAATACCAGCCTCCTTGCACAAGCTGTGTCCTGATTACTGAAACTCAATCCCACATCAAGAGATGCAGCAAGCTAGGACACAGTGATTCCTCTCCCTGCAGGAGATGAGCTCCATTGCCAAGACACTTGAGAACAGCGTGCTGAGGCCTGAGAATGCAATGGGACATGCAGAGGAAGCGGATGACTGAGATGAGAGAAAAGAGACACATTATGCTGATGAAGGCTCTCTGGCAGAAATGATCTATCGGATTTAAAATAATGCATAGGGTTACTCACAAAKAGGAAGCTTTGACTGCCAGCTTGTCAGGAGAGAACAGCAAACCYCTGAATGAGAGGTTTTCTAATCCAACAGGGAGCCTATGCTGAATTGGACTGGCAGGGTAAGGATTTGACAGAACAGAGATGCAGTGATAGGGTAGACTGGGCAAAAAAAAATTGGTGGTAAGGAATGAGAGAAAAATAAAAGTAGATCTGAACAAAGCTGAAAATATGTTGAAAAACATTGTAAAGAATAATGTGTCTGCCATTGCTGTAAAAACCCATCTACAATTTGCAAGGTCCATGGAAAGGCTGGCTGATAATCATCCATTGGAAAATGCTACAGTGATTAAGCAATGTCAGCTGTGGCAGAGGAAAACTTGAAATGAAAAAAAATAAAACAAAAGTAAGGCAGATAACAAAAGTTCCAGGAATTTGTGTTAAGAAAACTTAGACACAGCTGAGTTTYATGTTTCAAATTGTATGGCTACCCCCCAGCAATGCTGCCAGCAGCGTTCTGACAGCATGGAAATTCATGGCAGCAGAGGTAGCTCTGATCACCCAGTCACACCAAAGACCCACAAATAAAAACAAACAGGTATTATAGCCTTGCCCAGTCCTGGACTATTAATTATCTCAATGCTGCACTGAGATAATTCTCATCAAGGTGTTCTTACAAGGTAATACAAAATGAAAATGCTTGGTCATAAGTGGTTTTCAAATGTTCACATGAAGGAAAAATGTTTAATACAGAGATTTSCTAGTCCAAAGCCTTTTGAAGTCAATGGCAGCTTGAACTGGGCTGTATATCAAAGAATGAGGTATACAGAATTTTGATTTTCTTCAGTGATTCATTTTATGGTTAAATAAGTCCCATTTAAAAATAAACTGTGGTTATTAAGTAAATGACAATTTAGTTGCAGGCACAGAAATAAGAAAACTTAGATATTATAAGACTTAGTCATGGCTAGATGTTGAACACAATATATTGATGTGTAGATAAACATACAGGCAAGCAGACACCACGATTCAGGGCCACCAGTAACTACATCAAGGTTGAAGAAGTAAATCTTTCTTAGCATACACTGAGAAGTTAGTAGGTTTGGGTTGGGTTTTTTTTCCTTCATGAACAAGACATAGAAATTAATTGTTGATCAATGGCCTTTAACAGTGACGCTGTTGCTGTTCAAAACATAAATGTTCTCCCCAGATTTCATACAGTTTCATCTCTTGTCCTTTTACTTGGTCCAGAGMTTATAAATGAAATGTATACAACCTTCTATCAATACTCTCAGATATTAGAAAATACTGAATAAATTTCATGTTAAAGTATTTCTGTTCCTCTATGTGTTCAATATTCAACTAATATAGAAACTTAGGATTATATTTCTAAAGGAATAATAATGCCAAGTGCTTGCTTGATTGCTCTTAAAAATAGATTAGACAAAGAAAGAACATAAGAAAATTTTACAAAGATGATAACTTTGCTACTGTGCCATTAGCAAAATGTGTTGAGAATCTGCAAAACATATGAGTTTAAGAATGTGAAATGGTTGCTACAGAGAAAATGGTTTGATAAATCAAGTGAGGAAAATACTATAAAAAACAAACCTACACTCACACATCTGCAGTGTGAGAWGCAATCTAGCAATGTGTCAAGGTAGATACTGCTTTTTTAATTTCAGAACTCAAACTTATCATTATAGCCTCAGTTTGGACACATGGCTCAGTTCCAAGGAAAATCATAAAGCCAAATCCCTTGCAGAAGTTTGTAATATGATCACTGCAAAAAGATCTCTGGCAAGCAGATAATATTTAGCTGAACTTCTCCAAAACACCGTTCATGAAAACCACTCTCAGACTTGCAATCTCCCAGACTCCAAGGTTAACTGCGTCTCTGAGATGCAGCTGGTGTCTTCCATCAGCTGCAAAACACCTTCAAACCATCCCCTCCACCAATATCTCATTGCTTTCTGCAGCGTATCCTGCCCCAGCTACTTCAGATAGCAGGACCAATATTTATGGCATACACTCAGGGATATCATTCATTCTCTTCTACCAACAACTTTACTTTCAGTAACGAAAATGACCTCTAGATAAAAGGCACAAAAGCATACTAGTTGTTTTTAGTATGCCATCTTGGAGAGATTTTAAATAGTTCTCACACTGCTGCCTCTGCCTGAAACACACACCAGAACCCACACTGGAAAATTAATACTTCCAACAGCCTTGTCACTAAATTCATCTCTTCAAAAAAACCTGTCCAGGGTCTGATATGCACTGAATGAATMCAGGTTGTGCCTCAAGTCATAATTTAAGCTTGCCAAAGGCCTSCACAATCACCACAAAAATACTCCCTGCAGCAGAGCCATCAAAATCCTCAGATCCTTTACCTCAATTTCTTGAAGAATATTGTTATATTTCATTGTGTACTCAGTACTGTTACTGAAATTATGTGTGTGGAAGTGAACAAYCATTATGCACCAAAATAAACTCATACCAACAATCAAGAAAGGATAGAATGACCCAGCTACCAGCAGGGAAAAATGTTTCTGAGAAAGTAATTTCTTKATCATCTCAGCCTACATTTTGACAAAAGAGCTTACAATTGTAAGCTTTGGCGGTATGTTCATAATTTTGTGAAATAGCAAAAAATCATCAATTCAATAGGAATACTGCTTCTAGGGCACAAGTAACTGCTCCACCCACAGACACATAAATATGTTCATGCACAATGTGCAATGCACCTATATTTCAGCTGTTTCTTTTCCTCTTCTTTGGCAGATACATTATCACCTCTTCCATTTGAAGATCCCCTTTTTTCTCAGATGATTTTGCTGACATAATATTTAATTAAATTAAAACTGGTTCTAAATCTAAAATTGTTCTCAAATTGTATATATTTACTGAAGTTTGCTTTATAGACTTCAGTCCTGAAAGATCTACATGCCCAAACGTTTTGTCTCATATACTATACCAACCATTTAAAAATTTTTCCTGGTGAGGACAACTTGTTTCCTCTCTAAAGCATTTCAATTTTAAATGATCCTTATCAAAACTGAAGACAGAATCTCTTAAAACTGTCACATTTTACCAGTCTGAGTATACTGTTACCTATTTTTTATCTGATCTGTGTCAGTATCTCATTCCTTTTTTGTTAGTAGAARWACACTGAGSGTTATTGTACATGCACCACCTCCCYTGGTAACTTGAGTCATTGTTACATCCTCCAACACTAAAAATACTTTGCCATATTATTGACCTGAATATTCTAATGCCAAATTTCATGACCTTTACCAGCTTATTAAAAAAAAAAAATATTGGGAAGATATTTCTATGCACTATGTTGATAGTACAATCATTTTTCTTTTGTTTGGCTCCAAACCTTTGTTATACTCAGGTATGAGATGAGCAGTCTCATTTTGATACCTGGAAATCCCAAGTTTTACAATCATTTTCAAGCTGAAAATAGATTCAATAAAGAGTTTCATTTTCTTCATTAAGAACACAGACCAGATGTATATATTAATTAATCAATCAATCCTTTATAACCTTTAGAAATCTTTGTACAACCTTCAGTAAATTGCCATTTAAAGAAAAAAAAAAAGTGCTGGACCCTTCATCAGATAATAGCTTTATCCTGGCTATTTTCCMGTCTTTGCAGATCAGACTTTATTCAATCAGTGGAAGTTTGTCAAACTGTTTTTATGTTAYTTCATCCTGGCTGGAAGTATGTTGTGGGGTCCTTATCAATTAGCTGCTCTGAACATTCTGAACAGTAATTCCTGGTCTGCACTGTAGACTTCCCACTTCCTCATGCTGTAAAGTCATATTGGCAAACATCCATTTTACTAATTTGTTGGAATAGATGGAGAAYAATTGTTTAACCCCTGATATGTGTCACATTTTTTTATTAACATTTTTTTCATAAAAGAGCTGCATAAGGCATTGAACAGACTACTTTCCTACCCTGGGGGAAAATTTGTATTTTATTAAAGCTATTGACTTAACCTCACCCAATCTAATAATGACTGCTCCACTAAACATTGTGGAAAAAGAAATAGTCTCAATTATGCAATACATACATCTGCACAGAAATGTTTGTGTGCAGAAGAAATAAACAGTAAAGGTGATCAAATTTCTGCAGCAAAAGTCTTGGCTGGCACCCATTCAAGCTTTAACTCTACACAGGAAATTCAGGACAAATGCCACAGAGATTGCTGCAAGAAATCTCAAGAGATGTTATTCATTCATTATATTATTGTCTTTTTTTGTTTGTTTGTTTTGATTTTATATTCATTCCACCTCTTCTATGTATTCTTTTCTTTACAGAAAATAATTTCTTTCCTTCATTAGCTTCTCGTGTAGAGAGCTAATGGATCCATGAGACATAGATCTGCACAGGCTGACAGAAGTCTCTGTACTCAGCATTTTGACACACCACCTTACCAGAGCAAAATGTTCCTTCTGTGCCTCCTTGTGTTTTGTACAAAAATTAATTTTGCTACAACTGTGTAATGAATGTTTGAAAAATATTCAGAAAGGGCCTACATGTATTTCAGTACAGACTTTTTTTAAAAAAAGAAATTTTTGTTAAAAAACTAACTTTTTATTGGAGTTGATGGAATTAGATGAGCGTAACTAATGGAAGTGTTACATGTTTATTATTTAACTGTTTATCTGGATGCCATATGTACCTSTCTTTTTATGAGTAAAATAAACAGCAGAATTTCTTTTTAGGCTCATTGCTTTCCAGCTAAAGGCATTTAGCTGASCACTAAAGCTCCCAAGCCCACAGGTTTACACAATTTCAACCATCTCTGTTTTTTCCTGACTCTCATTCTTGGGCACAGTTGTAATTCGTTTCCATTGAGAGCATTGCCCTTCTCCTCTTTACAAGATTAAGATCAAGTATACAGTTAAGGGTTTTTTTTCACTTCATTTCTTTCATTGTAACATAGATACAAGATTTTGAGATGCTATGGAGTGACTTCAAAAAGTGGTCTGAACTAAAAAGCAGAGAAAATTTTTTCCTTATGTAACCTATCAGTGAGGTACACAGATTTTTCTGTTTCATTTTCTCCCTGTATTTGCCCTATTAGGCAGAAAAAAACCACACATGGGACCAGTGGGGCGGGCAGCATCCTGATTTCACCTGTTTTAGCTGGGCCAGAGTTCATCTTTTTCTTAAGTAGCTCGTAAAGTTTCTAGGATTTAGTTTAAGAATAATGTTGGCAGCACAGTGATGTTCTGGCTGTTGCTGACTAGTGTGTACCAAGGTCTTTTCACTGTCTCATGCTCTGCAAGCCAGGAGACACACAAAAAGCTGGGAGGGAGCATAGCTGGGACAGCTGACCTGGTGTGGCCAAAGGGATGTTCCATACCTCAGAGTGTCATGCTCAGTGTATACACTGTGGGAGTTACCCAGAAGGGGTCTGATTGCTGGCTCTCGCTCAGTGGGTGAGAACATCATCCTTCTCTGGATCCTGTTCATCCCACCTCTCAGGGTGGGGAAGCAGGGGAGAAGGAGGAAGGGGAGGACAGCGGATGAAGCAACACAGAACCATAGCATCAGAGAATGGTTTGGGTTGGATGGGACCTAAAGATCTTCTAGTTCCAAGCCTGCTGCCCTGGGCAGGGTCACTTTGCATTAGGCCAGACTGCTCAAAGCCCCATCCAGCCTGGCATTGAACATGGCCGGGGATGGGGCATCCACAACTGCTCCGGGTAACCTGTGGCGGTGCCTCACCGCAGCCACAGTAAAGGATTTCTTCCAATATCTATTTTCAACCTACACTCTTACAGCACAGAGCCATYTCCCCTTGTTCTGTTACTRCTGGCCYTGCCAAAAGCCCCTCTCTRCCTTTCTTTAAGRCCCCTCTGCTTGCAGGATGAGGGTGTGCAGCTCCAGGGCAGGGTACAGTGCCTGGCTCCCAGCACTGAGCTAAGAGCTCTCAGGAAAATGCCCTGCATGGCATCACTGCCTCTTTGGAAAGTTCATTCACTGCCCCCTGCTCTCTGCAGCCATTGGACACCAGGTGCTTCCCAAAACCAGGAATGAGATATGTGAAGCTCGGCTGTGGGAAAAAAAAAAAAAAGCAAAGAACATTGACATTCTGGCTCCTTATATATCCTGTTGTCTTCCTTACTACCTGTTGTTTGTCCCTGTGGGACCTGCAAGAACCCTTGTACCCAACTAAAGAATGTCACCAGCTCCTGGAGTGGAAATGGGAAGGAGCTAAAGTTCCCTGGTGGTGCTCATTTTGGCTCTGGCATCTGTGAGGGGTTTGAGGCAATTGTACAATCACTCCATGACATCACCAGAGACAACTTGGGCTGGAGCACCTTGCAGCAGACACTGTCACCAGGACAGCCAATTGTGTCCTGAGRTACATCTGGAACAGAATTGCTCCCCATAAAATTTTCTTGCCAGAAAATTGAACACATTTGAAACTGCAGCTGTACAGCCTGGTGCTCACTGTKTACTTGCTGTCCCTCGGATGAGTTTCTGTATGTCAGTGTGACTGGCCAATTCAGGACACAGTGTAGCAAATAAATCTAATGGTCTTTATGCTCACCTGCTAGATTTTGTCCCAAAATGGATGAGAACTATTTTCAAGGTCAGTTCAGCAGAGAGATTTTATAAGAAATTCTTTTAGTGCCTCTCAGCTACTGTCTCCCAGAGTCCTGATAATTGACTTCACTGATAAATCTAAATTTGCTTGTCCTCTCACTGAAGTGTTTCTCTTCACTATATAATCTTTTTCATATTTTTTATCAGAATAATAATCTAGATAGTGACAGTTAAAGTGTATAACCTTGTATTATTTCATGCTATTACAGTGAATGGACAGTTGTAACTTTTCACATTTCTCCAGCTGTGTCTTGAGGATTCAGTTACATTTCACTGATAGCCTTTGAGCCAGGGTTAGTCAACACTCACTGGGATCTATTAGATACTTTTACTCACATTAGCTGTTAGAGAGCTCTGCTGGATATTCGTACCTTGATCTGCTYAGACAGATTTTTCATGGCTGGGAACAACGAGCTACCTTTATGTGCTGCAGCTGCTCCCTGAGTTGTTTATTTATCTGTTTCTCTTGATTAAAAATAAAGGTCATCTGAGTCCTTGTTCAAGCCTTCCTTTTCAATCATRGGAAMAGAGTCATAGAATCGTTTAGGTTGGAAAAGTCCTCTTAGATCATTGAGTCCAACCATTAMCTTACCATTGCCAASTCTACCACTCAGCCATGCCTCAAAGTTCCATATCCACACATATTTTGAGCACTTCCAGGGAAGTGCTCTATTCACCAACCTCCCTAGTTTTCTCACTTAGCAGCTGTGTCAGGAAGATCTTTTCCACACACTTCACTCCTACTGTTATGTTGTTTTCAGCAGACATCTGGTAAATTGAAGTCMCTCATGAGACCCAGGGCTGGCACTTGTGGGACTTCTCTCCCAGCTGCACATAGAATACTTTATTTTCTTCTTTATCCTGGCTGGCATCCATTGTACAAGTCATCCCACCGTGGCTCCTTTATGGCAGCTCTCCTACTTTTCCTGCTGCACAATGTCCTCCAACTCCTGCTTGTTTCCCATCTGTTGTCTGAGTCCATCAGTTTAGATGCACTTCACTTAGACAATTGATCTCACTACATTTTAGGGGAGAAGCCCTAATTCCTACATAACCATTCTYAGGAGTTTCCATGGTTTCTAAGATATCARTAGCCTTTGTGTCTTCACTGTTGTAGGGATCTCCATCACCTACCTCAACTGAGACAGCAGATCAAAGGACCTTGATTGTACWCAGTCCCTCAAATATTGGCATCATTCTCAGGATCCCTGGCAAGCCTGGTTTTATCCCTTTGCCCCTTCAAATCAAGTTTAGATCTCTTTCCAAGAGTCTTTTTGACTTCTTCATGAAGATAATTTTCCAACTTTGARACAGGTGTACCCCATCTGTCACCAGTAGGTCTGGTGTCATGTAGAGCAATTAATGATCAAAACCCCCAAAATTCTGCCGATGACACCTGTATCGATCTGCCGGACTTTCCTGTTTCTCTCTTCATTATTCCCTGCAACTGGAAGGACAGAGAAGGGCACTGATTGTGCTCCTCATCACTTAACTGGTCACACCAAGGCCCAGCAGTCTCTCTTGTTTGACCTCAGGCTTCTTGTTGCAACTTCATCACGCCTGCCAGAAAAATCAATAGCGGATGATAACGTGAGGGTCGTACCAGGGCAGGAGCTTTCTCCTCACATCATTAACCCAGGCCCAAGGGAGGCAGCAGACTTCCCAAAGAAGTGGGTACACTCTGAATATTGGGGTTTCTTTTCCCTCCAGAAGGGATTGTCCTGAGACAACAGCCCATCTTTTTTCCTTCATGGCACAGCTCTGACACAGGACATGGGCTGGCTCAACCTCAACCTCACCTCCAGGTTAAATGAACCATTGTCCCCATTACTCTTGGGTTATGAGCACAGAACCTCATCCTCACAATGCAGTGCCGCCTGGGGCGGTGGGGCATCACACAGGAGATGCATCTGCTACMCCCAGTAGGAACTTGTCACCACTGCCCCCTGTCCCTTAAGTCACTGCATTCAGCCAGGCACAGAGAGAAAAAGGAATGCTCTGTATGAGGCATCCTGTCTGGCTGTTGGCTGGTTGGGTGTCCCAAATGAAGCAGGAACTTTTCTGTCACAGGCAGAGAGGAGTGTTCATTGGTGCTAGGTCTTTCTTCATTTTTCTGACATTTGTGCAGGCATAATCCTGTTATTTTGTGCAATTTTGCTGACTCCGTATGAGGGCTGACTTGTCTTTTGCATTGCTCCAATGGCAACATTTTTAAACATTTAAAATTTCAACTAGTTTGGGTTCCACATTCTTCTATCACAGTTCTTCTCTAAGAATGTCTACATAAGCCTGCCTTATTTTCCCCTTTTCCTGAGGTAAAACTGAAAAAAGGGGTGTAACGTGCATGCGCAAGACTGGAGGATGGTAAGTAAATACATAGATAGGTATTTTTATATGTAATACATTTGACTCAAATATCTTCAAAAAGAACAATGGTGTGGAAAAGAAAATTCAGTAAACAAACACAAAATAGTTGGTAGATCTCACCATGCACAGGTAACTCCTGCTTTATTTATTTCATGAGTATRCATACGCTGATACCATTCAAAGCCAGAACACACAGTAGTGGATCAAGGTGAACATTTTAATTACCAGCCAGGAGCCWATTCCTCTAATTAGGCTTTCTTCCATATTCACTTTATACACCAGCTTTGTTGATGGCAGAGAACAGCTGATGTATATTTGGGAAAAATAAAAGACAAAAGGAAAGGAAGAGATGAAAGACGAAGAACAGGGARTGAGCTAATCAGGCACTAAGGAACAACCTTGCCCCACTCTCATCTGGGAAATGACAGAAGGGATCTTTTCTTCATGCCACATGGGAAGAGTATCTAAGGATACTGAATGTCTGCTTCATGATAAAGCATGTCCTGAAGTCAGACAAGAGAGATCTTCTACTGAAGCCACCCGCTTGTTATATGTTGTTTATTGTGCAACTGAGTCACTTCAAAAGTGACTGAGGGACATGGGTGAAGAAAGGATTTCACTAATGAATGCCTGTTCAACAGAGACATTAATCAGAATTTTAGTCCTTTCCTGATCAGAGGATAACAAAAGAATTGAGATAAATTGCGCATATGAAGAGAAATATGTGACGTTGTCTAACAATATGATCAAAGGAAAAATTAGCAGAGGTGAGCAAAACTCGAAGGCTTTGTGGAGCCTGCTTACATTTAATGGAAGTTTCCTGCCCCCTGCTTTCAAAAGAAAAGCAGGTGGAAGAGCAATTATTGATAAGCTTGTTTTTGAAGCACTTAGTAATGATCAGTAGTTCAGGTTTAATTAAACACATGTAAAGCAGAAGAAGTAATGAGACACACTTGAGTTTTTACGTTGTATTTCCATCCAAAATTCACTGAAGTCAGGGTAATAGGGTTTGTTACATATTTTGACATTAAAGATAAAATTCAATAAAGTAATGGAAGTAAAACTGCAATAGAAGTGGTTTAACTTTTAAGAAATTAAAGGGATATTTTCYTTGAAATTCTTCAGAACAGAAGGTAGAGAAAGAGTTGGGTTGCTCCTTGGGTTGCTCACAGTGACATGCTGTTTGTTATTAACAGAGATAATGGGCATAGCACCAAGGAATATTCCCAAGGTTGTTTTAGAACAAGAGAGATTTACTCACGTTCACCTGTCTGCCTTCAGATTGATTTTTAGACTGATCAGTCACATCTACTGTTAATAAAACTTATTACCTGTACTTAAATTATGTTAGTTAAATAGATTAAGAACTGCTGTTACTTTTCTTTTCTTCTTAAATATTTTTATTAATATCTTAGTAAGAAAGAATGCAGGTATGCTTGTAMAGAGCTTGAAAGTGATGAATTTTAGGTGTCTCAGCCGAATTTGACAGTGACCAAAAAAAAAAAAAATTCCAGAAAATGAATCTGTTGAAGTGACTGATAAACCCAAAAGAAGTTTGTATCCAAGTCTTTAGATGGGACCCAAGTGAACCATAGTGCCCTATGCTAATGAACAGTTATTGTTAAGTATCTTGCAATTTGGGGTTTAGTTTTGTCTTTTTTTTTTTTTTTTTTTTTATTATTAAACATAGCTATTTAGATTAACTGGACTTTGAGCTACTGAAAAGTAAATGTCTTTTGAAATGTCAAGATAATTGGAGAGATAAGAATTCCAACAGCACAACAAACAATAATTCTTCCTATAACTTCCTGTTGCTAAGGTACTACTCGTGTCATTAAATGCAGATGTATCCATACTTAGTGAATCATTAGTCTTCATCAGCATACAAAGGGAAAATCATCATTTGATTCTCAGCTGCTACAAATAAGGCACGTGACATTTGCCTCCTGGGTCAGTATTTCAGTACATGAACTTTACCTTATTTTTTTTCTTTATTTTTCAAAAACGCTGTAAGTGAGTGAATAACTCTTCAGTAAAAAAAAAAAGGAAGCTTGCTCTGCATGACTAATCCTAATTTCTTGTATACTAGCTAGCACCATTTTAGGAAACGTTTAAAAAT
>NW_026623255.1:3963190-3997103 GCF_030028575.1 Malurus melanocephalus
TGTAATTGCCAAATTTCAGTTCTTTGTTGTATGTACTTTAGGTTGCGAACTTTCTTGTTCAAACCCCAGGAACCAGTTTGATATCTTATTTCCTGTTGTCTTCTGTACAGGGATATCTTTCTACAMGGCAAACTACAACTTACTAATCAGCTTAATCTCTTCTGCTTCCACCTGTTTCTCTGCTGATCCAAGCTTCTGTGACTGAAAATATGGCCTCATTATTGTTTTCTATTCAGATATAATATTTCCTTCTGGTTTAGGATTCTTGAGTGGGAAAAACATAATRAAGATGTCATGACAAGGCTCTTTCTTTCCCCCATGCCCCGATTCGAAGCTACGAAATCTACATGTAAAAGTCRTGGGTTGTTATGCTGTTAACATCCCAATTTTTACTAACAGAAAATGATTTTCTAGAATGTGTGAATGTAGAAGAATTAAATTCTTTGAGAGGGAATAGGTTTGCTTAAAATTTTARGGTGATATGTTGCAGGAGCATGTCCCACTCCAGGTTATCAGATCTGTTGACCTTAACRTCTTCTTAGATGGTTTCTATTTAACTATGATTTTTGTCCTGAAGAAAAGAGATATTATATATGCCACTGCGTGTGTTGAATGTTTCCTTGGTGCCATTCTGTGGTATTTGCAGCCCTCTTTGACATTATCAAATGGATTGACATTTCAAATATTTGCAGTGCTCAGCGGGTACTAATTCAGTGAAGGTGAACCATGAGTTGCTCACACAGTGGCACAGCAAGTGATGTGTGTCTGTTTAATCACAGCTGCCGAAATGAGATCAAAAGGCACTGTGTTGTTAAACCCTTAAAGCTGCTGTCGCCGCGGAGAGATCAGGAGGGGCCACCACAGGAAGCAGAGCAAAGAGGAAACTTGGACGTGCTGCTGATGGAGTTCTGCTGCATCTCGGTGGAGGTGACTAAATGGGGACATTCAGTGTTGGTGAACTGGCCAAAACTCTCCCACASAGATATGWCCAGCRTCAGGAGCAACAAGAGATTTCTTCRAATGAATTTGTGGGATCATTCTTCCCTGGGCARATGATGTTTTTAACTTCCCCTGCAGCATTATCCAATTTGATTAGTTTTCTCTCTGAAACAGAACTTGTTCAGCTTTTAGCTGGTATTCTGGACCATGACAAGGCTTCCTGCAACCCCAGAGTTCAACCACAGCAGATTCTTATTTGACCTGGACCAAAATGTTGTTTCTCCTAACCTGCTGAGAGCATGTATTGCACAGCTGCACTGCACAGCTTCCAGCCAGGAGAGGGCAATAGCATGCACCAGCTGTCGTGCAGGAGAAGGCTTAGAAWCGGTGGGGTAAATGCWGTCACAGAGGGTGGGGAAASAGCTGGTAACGCAGMRAAGTGTTGCAGATGATCCACAGTAAGTGTGATGGCTCTTATTTTAACTTAAATATTTGGTCAGGACTCTGCTGTTGCTTCAAGCTCGATCTTGGCTCTTGCTTATTTAATATACTACCACTTGTTAATAGTTGTTTTGGCCCCAGCAAACAGGAGGTCCACTATATAATTCAACACAGACCCCTCCACTGAATTGCATTACTTCAAATGATCACATTCCTTAACCTTTGCTGGAGCAAGTTGGGTTAATGACACAGAGAATGAAGTAAGATTTTTTTTATTTATCTAAAGCCAAATCACCTTGCTTTTAAGCTCAAATATTGAAGAAAAAACTTGACAATGAAGCACCTGTGAGTTATGACTCCACACTAGTTATTTGGCTCTGCACAAAAGTCTCTGCACAATATTTTATGATCTGTATTACACAGAAGGTCAGAAGACATGATCTAATAGTCCCCACTGGCTTTAAAATGTTGGAATCAGAATCTAAACTAGAATGTAATGGAACTCTTTCTCTGTATATAATCTAAATGCACAGAATGTCACCAGATTCCAGACCCATAAGCATTCAGAAACTCTCATTTCATTCTTTACACCTGCAGCACCCCCTTTAGCTCCCTGAGAAGATTCCCAAGATTCCTCAAGAGATTCTTAAAACTTCCTTTCTCCCTACCCTTCCCATGCAATGCSTTCCCTTCACTCAGTTATTATCTTCCATCAGCTGTGAAACAGCAAACATTGTCAGTTTGAGTGGTTTACTTGAGAACCACTGTGKTCAGGGGTTTCCTGCTTCTAGGATGACAGAACATGCATGAAACATAGAAGAATTTTCTTTTCATTTCAGTTAATTGAACCCTATTTCTTCATCACCTACCCCCATTCAGAATGCTAGATTCAGAGGCTTGGAATTAAGCAATGTAAATTTTTTTCTGAGTTTTTGGTAATCATTCTGATTGTCAAGATCATACCATATGACCAGATCATACCATAAAAAATCCAGCACCATTTTGGAGGGGAAAACTGAACTACTCATACAGAATAAAAACGTATGTGTTTACCTGTCTCAGTGATGCTTAAGAATTTTACAGAGCTTTTACTCTTTTTTATTATTTTTCATAGAAAATTGCTCACTGAGAACTTGTCTACTTGAAGTCTCTGGTGTTTTCTGTCCTCATTCCTGGAAAATATAGCTGCAAAAGTAACTAAGGACTTTATTACTTTTCATCATCTCCTGTGAGATATTTCTGYATCTTTTTAGTCTCCAGTGACAAACACTACCACACTGCATGTAGTATTCACCGTAAAATTAAATGAAGCATCTGTTGGAGCACCTGAGAGCAGCTGAAAATAATTGAAATGAGCTGTAAACTCTCACTACTCCTGTTAAGGTTTATTTCTCATAAGAAACATTACTGGGGAATTTGATGCCAACCCTTTTGATTCCTCTTGATTTGGGCTGTCACAAGACTGGCACACAAAGTATTAGAACAGAACACAACTGAGGATGAGCTAGTAAAGAAATCGGAGCGAAGCTGAGGAAGAGACACTGCTTATGTCTTCACGTGGGAGGAGACAGAACCCTCCACTCTCTACCTTTGCAGCAGCTGCATTATGAATTAATAAAGAGACACTTCATGAATATGCACATGAGGTCTTTGCATTAATAATTCATGAGGCCATCAGTCAAGCAGCTGCACATTCAGCACAGGAAATTGAGGTTAGGCTTGTTCTGCCCTGCTTTTCTGAATTACAACCGGAGGCACAAGGTGGAAGGGTGGGGGAAGAGAAGATAAAATGTTTATCAGGGAAGAGGTGGATGGGAATGAAGCATTCTGACACCTTCTTCAAAAACTAGCTGAGAAAGAATGTTTGAAATAAAAGTATCTTGACAAGTGTGGGGGAAGGGGAATGGGAAGGCAAGACAAAATGCAAGTGATGTTTTATACAGTTTGTCATACAGTACACATTTGAGGTGATGTAACAATGARTGGTGGAAAGCTGCTCTGATCCTCTGGAATGCTGTGTACTTGCTGCACCTTGAGGAACTGTTGAGAATGTGGAGGATCATTCGCTTCTTTTCAGTAAAGGCTACATCAGGCATTTTGCTTTCTAATTTTTTTTTTCTTTGTTGGAAGTTAGCTTTGGGAAAAAAAAAAAAAAAAAAAGAGAGTGCAGAAAAAGTCTAACCCAGTCCCAAACACATTTCTTTACTAAGAACTTTATTTCTGTGAGTAAATCTGTAGATAAAATAATTGATGGGTTTAAGAGACAAAAATCAAAGATGATTATAATGATTAATCTTCTTGTGAAATAGCGGTCCAGTGAAAGCTTATTGGAATTAATATATTGTACAACTCATACATAAAATAAGTGCCTACAATATTGTGATCTGCTTTCTCACATTTCTCAATTTTCAGAGAATCAGATTAATAAAGGATGTAGATTAGGTTTGAATAATGTCATTTTCATCTTTATCTGTCTTTGAACATCTGATACTTCTTTCTCATGCCTTCACCTTCTGCATTTCCTCTGTTTGTAGTGCTTAATTTGCAGGATGCAGTGCCACATGTCATAAATCATTGTGTTGTTTTACTGCTTTGAACATGTCATGGTTAGGGGCTAAGTGGCAGTGCAAATAATGATATAGGGGCTGACATTCTGGTGAGGTCAGTTAAGGCAGCACTTCATGTGAAGCACTGAAAGTTGTCTGTCAAGTGAAGAAATATAGATTTAAAGTAAAGTAGTGTTAAGCATGAAAAAATAAGAAGTTTTCAGGTCTATTTCAAAGTTTGAACTGTAATAGTACACAGCCTAGCMTTTTGAATCTGGGCTTGAAATTCTTGCTCAGCACAGCTTTCTAACTATGAAGGTGATTAACTAATGAAGAAACCTGTCTGTTGAAACAGGAATCTGTTGTGTTYTAAAATAATGTAGAACTTTAAACACAAATATAAAATGCAGAATTTTAAAAACAAACTTTCTGAAAGCAGAACACTATGTTCTGCTCAATGTAAATATATCTGTTTGAAATTCAGAGTTAGATTTTAAAACAAATCTTCTGGCCTTTAAAAGCTGTCTTTAACATGTACTTGCACTTGAAAATTTCTGGCAGAGGATACTAATTTGGATTGTCTGCCTACCCTTATTGTTGYTACAATAATGGTAACAGAATGGTAGGTATTCAATCATTTTTTTCTGACAAGTTATTACATGTCTGTTTTATATAACTTGAAGAACTCCACATCATAAAGAAGACTGCAGTCCATTAAGTGTCTGTTAACACTGATGAAACTTGTTCCAAATTTGTCCTTTATAGCAATTTTTTTTTTCMAAATATCCACATTTTTGGGGGAGCATATGTACAGAAAATTAAGTTCCCAACWGCAAAAAACTGTACAATTTAAAAATTGAATATTTGTGTATTTTAAATAGTAGGGAGAGTTATGATACAAAGCATAGGTCCTTAATTTATGATAAATACTATGCTTYGAATTATTACTAAATCCCTTCTCTAATGTGATTTAGAAAACTGTGCATTAGGAAAAAAACAGTTTTCACCCTTTTCTCTGCATCAGAACCATATGCAGATTAAAAAATCAAAATAATTTAGCCCYTTCAGCAAATAGTTCCAGTCTTTCCCTGTCCCATGGCTTTGTTGGCCAAGCTATCCTTTATGCTTCCACTTTGAAGCAGGAAACCAAAAGAGAAAAGTGAGGGTGGGAGCTCTCTGTTACCGCATCAGTTTCTGTTTCTATGGACATGGGTTTGGAAATCACAGAAAGCAAACAGAACACCTTGATGGTTTTAAAATCTGACTTTGATTTCTTCAGTATTGTTTTCTAAGCATRGGCARGMATCTGGAATTRRCACTCATTACCCACCAGGGCTGACRAAGGGAAAGTGACATTTGCTYTGTAAAACAATACAATAAATAAGTAAATGAAACAAACCTTAAATCAGAAATAAAACTGCAGAAAAAAAATATGCTATTTTATTTGATGTTTTATAGGTGTGATATGGGAAAGGGGAGACATAAACTCATTAAAGAGACCAGTTCTTCTGTCCCTTATGAAAGCTATAACAAGCACTCAGTAAAAAAGGGGTTTTTCACTTAGTAAAAGGTTTTGCATGCACACTGGKTCTTTCTGCCTTTCCTCACATTTCAAACATGACATGCTTTGACCTTTCTGGCTCATTCCCGTTGGTTTCCCAACAAAACTTCAAGCCAGCTTTCTGTGTCATGGCCAGGGCAATTCCATGGGCTTGGGCATCCTGTTCCTTTTTTCATCCTGGCTTCTTTCTGYTCACTTGGTCTAAACAACACAGCCAGAACACTCACTGCATTGATGGATTACAGCATTTCCAGAGAGAGACTGATTCCATATGCCCACATCACTACTGACAAYTTTCCAATTAAATTAGCACAGAAGCTTCCAAACTGCCTTTGGTCAATGGCCCATTTCTGAAGCTTTCCCAGGTTGTCCTGGTCTTTCAGATGGTCACATGAGAAGGTTTCTTTCTTTATGCATAGAGTGATATTGACTTAGAAGGAGTACTAGCTACAGAAACATAGAGTATACATTACTGAGCTATGTGCAAAGTTTAGGGCAATTGGCTGTGCTTGTGTACTTTTCATCTACAGCTGACTGGTAAAGTCAGAATTTTTTTCTCTTCTCATTCTCACCTTTTGCGAAAATGTGTTTTAAAGGTAAGCTTTTCTTTTCTTTCAAAAGGACACCTTTCCTGAAAAAGCCCAGAGAATCATCATAATTTTCCAGGGAGAAGAGCTGGGGCAGAGTACTGCTACAATATCTCTGACATGTGAAGCTGCTGGGAGCTAATTCTCCCCACTAAACGACCTTACATGGTTCAGTAACAATCTGCTGCAGGAATCACTGACATGGATGATTGTTCTTTGACTTTTAACCTCCAGGTAATAGAGATTAAGTGCCACTTGGATGGAGACAATATTTTCTAACATTGAGTTTCTAATAACTACACTATTCTACAACACCAAAAAAAAAAAAAAAAGGAGTTTACAATAGGGAACTACCGATTCTTTTCTTGCTATGTTATAAGCTCCATTTRCCTCTGGGAGAAATTTATTCAAATATATTGTCCACTGAGTCTGYAAGTTTTTATGTGTTTCAAAGTAAGATCACTTGATACCCAGGAAGAAACACAGTTATTATCAAACTCCATTTAAATTACACTCCAGAWAATTTAGTAAGGCTAGATGGTGAAAGAATTTGTATTCTTTCTTCTTTTAAGGAATACATAAAATCACAGCTGGCAAGTTAGTCATTATATGCATTATAAGTTAGAAGTTTTTATCAGCTAAGTAATAGCTTGTCTAATTAATTTTATTTTCTACTAAAGCATATACTGTTTTTCCTTTGCAAACATTTAWTTTTTTTCTCTTTTCATTAATGTATTATTTTCTGAAATCCTGGATAGTCCTTACTTTGTCACACAACAGATCTCAGAATTGCTCTCTTTCCATAAGTTCCGTTGTCCCCAGCACTTCATTGAAAGGTTTCACTCTGTGAGGGAAGAATGTATTTGACTTTTTCAGGCTGATCAGTGTCTCCCTCTCAGATGAGAAAGGAAGACAAACACATTACCTCATCTTGTGTGGGCTGAAATTTGTGCAGTCCATCCCGAACTGACACAGATTCCTTATATCACACCAGAACAGCCTTCAGGAACCAAGTTCATTTAAGATCCTCAATGCACCTTTTTTTACTTACACTTTATTGATCTCACATGCAATCTGCTAGACAGAGAGATTACTGCATAGCTCATGCTGTGGTGCCACACAAGCAGCTGCCTCACACGGGATATTTTACAGCACATGAGATGTGTKGTGCTGGAATGTGTCACCAAGAAAGGGCCAGGGCCTGACAGCCACTGTCCTTCACATGGTGAAAGCTCCACCTGCACCAGCTCTGGCAGAAAACCTCATCTGAGCAAGAAATCATCCACAGGAGTCAACAAGAAAGAAAATTGCATTAATTTTATAAGATATAGATGCACTTGTAGATGTCTTCTTTAGCACTCACAATAGCAATACCGAGAGGCCGCTGTCTGCCATAAGGAGCAGAAAAACTTTTTATGTTTTGTGAGGTTCATGCTAGCTCTAATTAATGTAAACTCAGATGCCTGAGTTACAATGACCTCTCCTAAACCAGGCATTGGATAAACAGCGCCAACAAAAAAACGCTGTTATTTCTTCACGGACCAAAAATTAGCATCACCAATCGATTTGGATGGCCAGGGGAGCCTGGGTGAAAAAGTAACATCAAATAATAATAAATAATGAAAACTTAGTGGGATGAGCCTATGAAACAGCTCTGACTGTGGCTCAGAGTACCACAAATATTCTTTCTCAGGGAGGAAGTTTAATCTCTTTTACCTGTTTAAGTGGAAGAAAAAAGTAGGCTGCTACCAGCCTGAATACTTAGTAGCAGTCAATGACTTATAAGCAGTAATCTCTAACTACAGGCTAATGTATGTAGTAAATACAGACTATATGCAGCATGAGTTTTTCTGAATTCATCCAGATTCCTGCACTGGTGACTGATCAACTCAATCTTGCACTCCTGRTAGAGGGATCTTTATGAGAAGTGCAAGTACCAGCAATTAGAATAACATTTAACCCTTCCTGATGTTATGCTGGCATCATATCTACAAATCTGTAAAGGAAAGATGAAACTAAAGGGGAAATTTAAGAATTTTGAAGAAGGACCAGATGAAATGAAGGACCATAAAAATGTACATAATATACCAAATAAGGAAAAAAACATGACTCTCTTTTTCTGTCTTTTTTGACTCATTTACACATTAGGATTTATAAAAAAAATTAATATTCATGTTTAAAAATGAAATAGCAGATAGATTACAGTAATTGCAATACATTAATGGATCAGACACTAAGGTCATGAAGACAAACATTAATTGTCCAACAGGAGAAAAAAATATTTTGGGCACCAGATTCCAACAAGACTTCAGCAGATTTATCTCATTTGGAATATGATTTTAGTGTTGGCAATACATGAGAGAGGTACCACTTAGTGCTTGTTATTTAACATATTCACTGTATCTTACTGGTAAAAGAATCCTCTCTTTCTGATTTTATCCTGGCATCCATGGTTTTATATAAAGGAAAATAGTGTGAAAAGCTAGCCCATTAACCTACATTGTAATGATCTGAGGTGATCATGAGGGCATGAGGCTTGAAATGTAAGTTAAAATTTTCAAAAAKATTTCAGTGATATTGAAAGTGACTTCAAGGCCAAGTGTCAATTTCAGAAATATCCTAGATAATTAGTATGAGTTTTAAAAAGAGTTCAATGGGTGATAAATGTCAAGGGCTTAAGTCTTTCCTGCCAATGGGCCTTAAGTATTAAACTTATTTTTCAGCATTACAATTTCTCTCATGCCTTTTCAGAAGATGACTTTGGACATAAAGTTCCTACCCATGTATACAYACCTTGATATTTCAACATATAAATTTCAATTTGACTCTTTAAATCACAAGTAGATGTTTACTAACATTCATGTCTTTGTTATTTTCAGGAGGGGAAAACAGTGCTTAATAATGCTGAGCAAACTCAAAGCATAGGATACAATTTATTCAAAACAGAGGAAAAGAGATAATTCTTATCAATGAGCATTGTGATCTTCAAGGAGCAGACAGAATACAAGGTTTTAAGGTCAGAGAAGAGTGGAAATGGAAACATGTATGAGACACCATTTTAATCTTTTAAGTCTCTCATTCCTCTCTCTCAGGAGAAATGAAGAAGTCAGCAAAGGAAGAGGAAAAACATTCAGAATAAGCTCATTATCCTCTCCTTACATCTCTCTTCTCCCTCCCCCGCCAACATACTACAATATCTCATTGACAAGAGAACATAAAATTTACCCTTGACTTTTCCATAATTTTTAATGATTTTAGTCCATATTCATTAACTTTTTTGTACATGTGATATTTTGCCCAAATCCCAGCAGTAAAAAAGTTAATTGTTTTTCCTACATTTTCCTCCATCATTCCACCTTTTCGTTTTCTTCTGCTACTAGGGACAGGCTATTGTTTCAGTCCTGTAAATGGATATCCAATATGTGCAAAAAAAAATCTTTGGAAAGCTAATATATCATGGAAAAATAAATGAAGCTGCTGTGCACTCCCTAAGGGATTACAGACTTCTCTTACAATACRCAGAAATGATGGTACCTACACTCAATAGTAAAGTAATATTTTATTTTATCAAGTGGAATACATAACTTAAGCTGACTTCTTGTTGTCTACATAAGATTGAAACTTTCATTTTAGAATTCACCACAAAAGGACAAAGAACTATTTAAGTATCCACTAAGCATGGGAAATTATTTCCATTTTTTCTTCACTTTAGATATGTTTGAAGATGGAGGCTATAAAGAGGACATAATTTTTGCCCTATGACACAAATGAGACAGGTATAAGATATCATAAAATACCTGATAAAAACTTTTTTTTTCAAGATAAATATGTATAGAATTTGTAGGCAATCTGACAGATAAGGTGACATGAATCTTCAATTCATTCATGAAATATCAACACCTCACACCTCTARATCCTTTCTGTTTAGTAGTGAATATTACTCCTTGCAGCGGAGAAAAAAAATGTTTTATGATGGCATCATTCATTTTACCCACAGTGACTTTATTCTGAATTGTTTCACATTTTCCATAAACAGTTAATATCAAACACACGGTGTTTGTGAATATACTGTCTTTAATATTAAAAAAGAAATCTGAGAAATATTGAAGCATAAAGATGTGTTAGCATGTCTGTGCATTAWAATTTTAAGAATGACCACTTAATTTTATTCTTCTTCTAATTTATTCATGCATTTGATGGCACAGTTCTCTCTCAATGGTTTCCTTATATTGGGGACAGATAGTCAGAGTTAAATAATTCTCTCATTGTTTCTAATACAGACTGTGAAACCAATTTCCAGAACCAGCCAGTCAGTAGCCATTGATATTCCAGCTGTGCTGGAGAAGGAAAAATACAACACTAGAGCCAAAAGTTTCAGTTTGCATCCTTATCTGGGCTAAAGTTCCCAGAAGGGACTGGAGGTCAATCTGGACAGAGATCAAGTACTTCAAGCCACAGCTGTTTTCCATGGAATTTCTTACTTAGCTGATTTTCCAACACTGCCCTTTTCAGAAAAARCAGCGTTAGAGCAGCATGTCAATGAAGCTCGTAAAAGGCTGTGCCACATGTACTATTCAGGGTCCCTGGGCAGGCCTGTTCTCTTTGAAGCATCTTTGCAGGAAGCAGGAGAAGAACACTCCTCAAATCAAGATGCAACATGGATAAGTAGTGCCTCTTTCTGGCTCAGTACTCGCCTGTCAGGGAACTGTCAGAGACAACACAGGTGCAACACCAGGAGGGCAAGATTCAATTCCAGATTATTCTCCAGCACGACATCTTACTGTGTAATTTAGATAGTCTCACTCAAGAGTATTCTAACATAAAGGAAATTTAACCACTTTGGTTAACTCCTTATTTTTTTCCACAGAAGTGTTTGATTGCCCATGAGTGTCAGTGCTTTAGGCTGACTTATCAGTGTTTGCTATATAGAGAACCTCATAAATATCTAAAAAAAATATTGTGAATTTGCAGAAAAATACAGTTTTATCAGCAATTGCTGCACTTACTTTAAATGGGCTAATTTCATTTTAATTTCTATCCTTTATTAAATGTTAAGAGTTCTGTTACCCACATGATTGCTTTCAACAGTTTATCAGAGTTCTAACTGTGTCTAGAATAGCCGTGAATGCATTTGTCTTTTTTTTTTAAGGTGTCTTCTTTAAGAAGAGAGAATTTTGTTCTAAAATGCTTAGCAAGCAGAAAAGCTCATCCATTGGGAATGAAATGTGAAAACCTATTTCAATAGTAAATGTATTTGTGGAGGACCTGTTACCCCCCCATACAAATGTATAACTGTGAACAGTGATGTTGATGGAGAGGAGAAACAATCAGATCCTTTATTGAACATGTATCCAGAATCTTCTGGTTTTTAGAAAACAACAGATAGCCTTTTTTATGTGTTTTCATTTTTTATTTCCCTTTATTCTTTATGGAGCATAAAATAAGACAAGGAGCCAAATAACTCTAATATGACAAGAAAAAATGTTCCTAATGTTCCTACTGGAAAAAAGATAAAACAGAGTGAAATCATCTCTGAAACTCTCAAATGAAACTTTATTCTTTCTGCAAATGCCTGATTAAAACAGACAATATTTTTACTTTCAACCTGAAACCCTTAAAACTTCTTTATTTGTAAAACTGTCAACAAACCATAAACTAATTGTTAAGACTCTTACAGATACTCTTTCMTTTATAATATTTTATTGTAATTCCATCATTTTTGTTTTGAAATTGTTATATCTGGACAGACCATATGTTAAAACTGTTTGCTATGAAGTGTCTTTATAAGTGTACTTAAGAATAGATTGTCCATCTCAAATTTCTTTTCATAAATCCTTGTAATAATGTCACATACAAATTTTGTTTAGAATCATTCTTGTTTTTAAAGTAACCTTTCCTTTTTATTTTTAATAAGAAAATAAAATTTTATTGAATACTAGTGAAATCTATTTAAAAATGTTGTAAGAAAATATTTAAATAAAATAATGAAACAATATGCTTAGAAATATCAATATTGGAGCTTCTGGTTTAAGTATCTGAACTCTAAAGCAAAATATTTTTAAAAAACTAGTTCAAAGTTTTTTAAAAGACAAATTTTTTCTCTGCGTTTCAGAATGTAAAAAAATGGGAATGCGAATAAATATTCTCCTAAGCTTGAGAAAGTAAAGTAAATATTTAGCATGAAGACAAAAAACCAAGGTTAAAGATGAATTGGATAAAGTAATTTTCATACAAGAAAAAGATTATYGAAAACTCTTTAATTGTGATGATTTACTGACAACTAGGTATTTTTACAATAAAAGCAGCCAMCTGAACACTGAAGAATTCTTTAACATGGGGGAGAATTTTATGACTGTTTGGTAAGTAGCTAGCATGTTTAAAAGCTGTAAGACTCTGAAGTCTCAGTTGCTTAATTCCATTTAAAAATAGCATGCAAGAGAATGAAAAGGTTTTGGTGTCTGGGATAAGCTTATTAATATAGTAAATGGAAATGTGAGGCAAGAACAGAAAGAATTTGTGATGCTTTCCCTGAGCCATGACTTTTCAGAAGAAAATGGAAAATAGAAAATAGAAAATAATATAACTGATAAAAGCATGAAAAATCCTAATAGATGCTTTCAAGTAAGTCTAAGMTAAATCTAGTGAAGATCTTTTGTGTCTAAAAATTGTGGATTTAAATGTCCTGGTTACATGAGTAAAAAAGAAAAATAATGTGACAATGGAAAGTGAAAATTTTTAAGTAGTTAGACAGCTATGCAGATTAAAGATGTGTGTGTGATTGAGGGTACACATATTTAGGTTATACAGTAACGGTTGTTCATCTACTAAAGCTAAAAATTGACCAGACTCAGTATCCTATCTTTTTTTTTTTTTTTTTTTTTTGTATGGGTCTGAAAGTTGATGTAACATCCACCACAGGTTTGCTGCCCATAATTCTTACCTATACAATGCTTGCCATTTCAGCCACTTGAGTAAAAATTCTTTGGCACTAGAGTTAGGAGTCTAAAAACATCARGATTCTGAATTTATGTTTCTGTATTTTGCAAGGATTTAGGTCTATTTCTATAGTATTTCTGCTACAGGTCTGGATGCTAAATTTAGGTATTGCTGTGCTTTGACCCRGTAAGAATTGAAGAAATGAACCAGGCTTTTGAAGGGTAGCTGAAAGGGGTTACACCTTTTYAGTTTCATGGTTGTTTGATTTACTAAAGAAATAGTTCAAATGTATCTTCAGCAGGTTTGAACTTCAGATTCCTTTCCTGATGGGATAGACCCAGGAATTTGGAGGAAGCTGAGAGAGGTAATTTGCAAACCAAATCTCAATTATCTTTGAAAGGTCATTATGAATGGGAGAGGTTCCCGAGGACTTGAKAGAAGCAAATATCACTCCCATCATCAGGAAGAACAAGAGGAATATCCAAGAAACTAAAAGCCTTTCAGCATTACCTCGGTCACAGAAGGTGGAGGAAACAATCTTAGAAACTGTTTTGAAACAAGGCAGGACAAGGTGATTTGGAGTAGTCAGCAAAGAGGAAATCATRTTTTAACAATCTATTTGATAAACTCCTATAATGAACTTACTAGCTTGGTGAACAAGCTGATATCTCTCCTGGATACTGTTTGCTATATTTATTAATGATGRATAATGGGATGGGGGACATTCTCAGAATATTTCAGATTATATAAAACTGGAAGGAATGGTTGGTACACTAAATATCCAGGTCGCTTTTAAATAACTCCAGGGGAGTTCCTCCACAATCTCTCTGAGCAATGCATTTTAGTATTTTGTTGCCCCCACGGGAAAAAAAAAGAGTAATTGCTGTACCTTAGGGGTTGATAGTGCAGCAGAACTGCTTTGGTTGTGCTRCTGCTCACAGGGTTCTCATAGGCTGAAGAAATGGAACTGAAGCTCAACAAGGGGAAGTACAAAGTACAAAGTCCTCCCAGGAAGGAATAACTCCATCCATCAGATGGTCTSGAGGTTGACTGGAAATCAGCCTTGCAAAAAAGGCTCTGGGGATCCTACTGGACACCAAGTTAGATATAAGCTGTTGGGTGTGCCTCTCTAGGAAAGAAAGCCAACAGCTTCCGGAGCTGCATTAGGAGAAGCATTGCTAGCACRCCAAGGAAGGTGACTGGGAGGTGAAGGTAGCCTTGGAACTGGCTATCCAGAGAAGTTTTGGACTTTTAATCCTTGGAGATATTAAAAATCCAGTCAGAGAGCTCCCTGAGCAACCTGCTGTGGCTGACCCAATTTGAGCAGGGCACTCAGACTGATACCCTGATAAGGGTTCTCATCAGAACTCTTACCAGAACCTCCCCACCTCAACTACCCCTGGGGCTGTGGTTCTGGAATTCCTAACTGCCAAGAGTTTCCTTTAAAAGCATAGACAGAAGACATTACACAAAGGGATGGGATGAAAGTCAAAATGAGGCACCCTCTGTCCTTCATCTTAGAACTGTTTAATTGTACCAAAGGAATGCAAACTAATAGACCATTGAAATAGTAAATARTGGGAATTAGGACTGTGCTGCTTGTCATCCAGTGAGAGGTCCCATCAAGGACAGGAGTCACTGGGGTTTCAGTCCTAGAAAGAAGATTGAAGAGCTATAATACTTAATTTTCTGTATATTTGCCCTGACACAGTTTAACTGCAAGAGTCAKAAATCTGATCTTGACAAGATAGAATTCAACAGTATGGAATGGGGAAACAGTAAAGGACCAACTTCTGAAGTACAAAATCACTGTACAGTATGTCTGCAAATTGATAAAACACAAATTATACATAGGCTGCTTGAGTTTAAGGTTATACATATAATGTCATTGTTAGGCAGGAAACACAAGGAAACCTTTGAATTTCCCTTAGGTATAGGATTAAAAGTTTTAAGAGATATAAAAATCTGTATACTCCCAAGAGAACCTGACAGTTATTTTTAGAAGGCTTTGTGTGCATTGTGTGATCTCTGTTTCTAAGACAGCAAAATCCTGTATGTAGAACTAAGTACAGGATAATAAAGCAAAACCAGACTAGAAAAATATTTCCAGCAGCTAACACTAGATCAATAGATAGAAAAACTGCCAGGAGGGGAAATGGCAAGTGTGTATTTTCAGTGTTAAAATTTACTAATTTTCCTCTTCATGGCAATGAATGTAGCTCATCTAAGACATAGCATTCATAGGTCTCAATATTTTTTTAGCTGCAATTAATTTTTGCACTACTGACCTGATTTATTTTCCTCCTATCATTTTCACTCCTGTTTTGTGTTTTAAAACTASTACATGTCAATAGTAAAAATTAGTACTCTTCCTCTGGCTTTTCTCTTCCTGTCTGTGTTTCAGTTCTCCAATGCTATTAAAAAGAACACGTCTTGATAATTTATATGTGCTTATAAACCAATCTTAGGAAAGCTATTACTTGCCTATGTTACTGACTTCTCCTGTTAACAAAGGTTTTGGATAGGAAACTTCTCTTCGCCATTATGAAGAGAATGTGCAAATTTCAAAGGCTGCCTGAGTCTGCTGGGGAATATCACATGGAGTAACTCAGCATTAGATTTAGAAAAGATGGCCTTAATAAGCATCCCTACACRCAGGAGAAAGGAAAGAAAAAGCTGAAAACAGTATTGCTGGATTTCAGAGTGAGTGTCAGAAAACAATGCTGCTTTGTGTGATTATGTAGTCTGACTTTCTCAGGGCTGTGTTCCAGGGAGATGGTTCAGCCTATTCAATTTCCTTAGATTTTTTTCCTCTTAATATATTGCCTGTGGACAAGACCAAAGACAGTAATGGGGTTGAATGCATTGATATTTTCATTTTTAACACCATATTTTTCATTGTTTTTGTTTGTTTGTTTGTTTTGTTTTTCTGTTTCTCTTTTTTGTTTTGTTTTGTTCTAAATAACTGTTCCAAAACTTGTATGTATAAAGAATGCATGCTTAGCTGGAAGCAATTCCAGCTAAAMATTAGTTTCTTCTGCCTCATTATCCTACTATTTCATGCATCTCTGAAACTCTGCATTATACTCTAAAAAGCTTCCTAGAGGAGATTTTTTGCCATAAGGCATCAATCAACATATCTTGTGATTAACCGCATACTGCAGAATAAAAGTATGTCAAAACCTTCTCATGTAAATGGTTTGATGTGTGCAGCTCAGACATTTACCATGCCAGATTCCATGTATATTTATATTGATCTATTAGCTGTCCTGGCACTCTGAATGGAGTAAAAAAAACCCAAAGAAAATATATTTCACTGAATACAATAATACAGACTGTGGTAAGGGCAAAAAAAAACCAAACCACAATCTTTTGGTGTGGCAATTTCATATTGCCTGCAGTCGCTACATCATCAGCATTATATTGCTGTGTTTGGGCACTTCTGGGCAGGTGGATTTCAGAGAAAGACAAAGTCACAGTGAAGGAAAGAGAGGATTCTAACTGTAGGCAGGCAGYTGGCTACATGAAGAAATGTGATTCCTATCAAGCAGTCAATGGAAAAAGGAAAAAAATRTTCCAAAGACCTGAAGAAATCATGCATGGAAGAGAAAATGAACGAGAAATAAATTAGTACAATGTTGTAAATCATTTTCCAGAGCCTCAGGATAAATGAACTAATCCCTCTCATCTCAATGCCAAATATGCATAATTTGAAAAGAAGCAGAATAACTTGCTTAAAGCATTTTTACACATTTATTCAGTATCAGATGAAAATATGGCAGCTATAGCTAGATGCTCCTTAAATTGTGGATTTTCACAAAGTATTTCATTTACTTGACCAGCTTTGATAAGGTCTCACAGGAGACTGAAGGCTTAACACACCTGGGGTGAAAGGTAAATGCTAGTATAATTTAAAACTAGGCAAGTGAAAGATAGAAAAAGAAGGCAAGAATAGATGTACGGCACAGTTAGGTTAAACAAGGAAGGAGTCAAAGAGTGAATTGCTGCAGAATATGGCCACAGTCACTCTAGTTCACTGCATTTATTGATGGTGGGAAAGACCCACCAACAGTCATTCAGTTTGACAGAGATGTTTTTGCTTCCTACTGGCTTCTTCTTTTGTGAATGATTTGTGTGTGTGTATGTTCTCTTCCACCAATGCTTATTCTTTGCTCTGGTCTCTGTTTCTGCTCTTTGGCCTTCCTTTATCAAATGGCATTCTAATTTGGCTTTGATTTCATTAATAGTTTAATTTTACACCTGGAAAACCTCCTTCTATGTAGCTGCGATCAAGCCAGATTTGTGCTGCCGAAGGAGCTGAACAAATTTCCTCTTCTGACGTCAGAAGAGATAAATACTGATGAAGTAATGGACATCTTTGAAATCAGAGATATTTTACATGGTGGAGGAATTTGTTCCTCATGAGTGACCTGAATCAATAAGAAACATAAATACATATAACATAAGAACTCGTTGGAAAATAAATTGCAATTTTAAACAGATTTCATTTCATGATTTTGGAGAACATTTTAAAGATGGCACTAAAATTTTATAATGGGTAATAATCATGATCTTGTTCTTCACTTTTTTCCTACACTTTGAGCCTTTCTTTCCTTTTTCTTAATAGGTATTCTTAATAGATGGTTTAATTTTATCAAGGAATATAAGTATATTCTTTCTTACATAAGTAAGATTTATGGATTCAAAGAATATATATATACAAAACCAGCCAATTAAAAAATAAAAATAAAATTCTCAAGCACTTCCAGCCTGAGAAATTTCTCAAGCATTTCCAGCCTTTGCATTCAGTGTTTTCAGATGCTTTAAACTATGTGCAAATTCTTGACCAACCTACAGACAAATCATTAATAATGAAAGAAATTTAAGCCAGTAATCCAATTGTTTGCTACAGCTACCTCTTCCAGCCCTAGGCACAGGAATAACTGACAAATTAGACAATATGCATAATGCAGACATGAAGATGAACAGCAATTCAGCTGCTTCTCAGTTCTATGTTATAAAGTTCAAATTGTGGAGAATTAAATCAACTTTCTAAGCAACATGGTTTTAATGGATGCATGTCTGCTGTTTTGCTCATGCTAATGCATTATTATTCCACATAATTTTATCTTCTTGTGGGTTGTTTTTTCCTTTGGTGATAATTTGTCTTACAAAATTGTAGTCCTCACTACAAATTTTGCTTSTGCCACTCAAAATCTTTGGTGAACACCTCACATAATACTTGCAGTTTTTGATTTTGAGACAACTATTCTATAATACATTATATTATTTAAATCTGTTCCTTAAGAAATCAGTAATATTTTAACTGTATTTAGTTGGGGAAAACAGAGTGATGGATATCCAGTGAAAACTGTCACCTTTTTTTTTCATATTCATAATCCACTTTCTAAATAAATCCAATTCTATTTTTTTTTTTTATTTCAAAGGTACTTTTCTTGCTTCAACACGAAGAATTTGGGTTTTTTTTCTAGATTTTCCTGTTTGTGAATTGTCCTCCATATCATCATATATCTGGTCTTTAGCTACATCATTGGTTTTTTAAAAGGCAGAAACATTAACTAAGGCTGAGCCTCAATTGTTTACAATCGTTATGCATCTTTTCAGAGATTTGTATCAATATTACATATTATGCAACATGTAAGAGAGAAATTCAACATCTGAGTCTTCAGGGAGTGTAAACAAGAGAAGGTATGAATTAAAAATAAATTTTTTAGGAAGATTTTTGTGAACTGTTTAGTTATATATGTTGCTGTTCTTTCATAGCTCCAACTTGTACACACTTAGATGTATTTCATTATTCCTGATTCTGATTTCAATTTGGGCACTGCACAATACTACTCCACTTTACTATCCATGTCCTTTCATTCCAGAAGAAGGAAAAGGGAGCAGTGGAAAATGAACTGACAGGAAAGGGATGTTGCTCTCCCTGCCTGATGAGGAAGCTGCAACAAAAACATGAGCTTGGGCTTCAGGAAAGGAAAGTTAAAGGCTACTTCTGGCTTGGTTCTCCAAAACCAGGGTAACTCTTGTGTGTTTTCTGCAAGTAATGAAGCTGAAATTCCCACTAAGTCATGCACAGAGAGCCACTGCACCTCTTTGAAAATGCTGTATTACTTTCAGCTTTGTTGTTGCTGTGTATCTGACCTCTTTGATCTTTTTTTTTTTTTCTCCTTCACTGTAAAGCTTCCTCTCTTGACTTCACAAAAGTCAAAGAAATCAACAGAAGGCTTTCAGATTTAATTTGAAACATTTCTCATTTTGAGTTTCATCGGTCAAATCCTCTGATCTGATTTTCTCATCCCTCAAGACTCTTCAAAATCTCAAAGGAAAACAGCTCTCAGGCCACAGGACTACATCTATAAATCTTCAAAATCCTGTATCGAGGGCTGTTTCATCTGTTGTAAACCTACAGCTTTGCACAGGTGAGTGATCATCTCTGCCCTAATAAAGTTGGTAATGTAGTTTGAAAKGAAATTTGATTCCTCCCTTTTTGGAAGAACCAGTGCTATTTGAAAATGAAATATAAGCCATTTGTTTGACAGCTACTCCATTATATTAAAGCCAGCCTTTCTGTACTAGTACAAAAAGCAAGATGTGAAATAGTGATATTTAAAAAAAAAAAATCACTTGGTAATTGCACAAGAAAATGGCAAGTCTGATGTTTTTATGTGATTTCAGTAAGCATATTCTTCCTGAGAAATAACTGCTGACAAAATCAAATTCTGCTGTTACATTTCATATGGGTCTTAAGGAGAAGGTTCCATCAACTGAAGGGCAACTTCATATTTGATGCCTCAGTTCAAACTGATATCACACAATACAGATCCTTATAAATAAACTCTTATTCATGGAACAGTATCTGACTGTAAAATGAAGTCATGAAAATACCTACATCTACCCAAACTGCCTTTAATGTATTTTTTAACCAGCAAGGTTTCATTGCCTTGACATTAAACAACTTCAAGGCAAAAGGTTTAGAGAAAAACAATCTTTTTCCTGGTACATGTAGATACATTGAAGTGAAGCAGGAATTAAACCCACTAACATACAGTTTTGATTTGTGCAAACTGCAGATAATCTGCAGTCTACAAGTGTCTATTTTCCCAATCTGGGTGGAGTATTCTCCAAACACACTGCATTTCCCTACAAAAACCTCTGTGAGTAAATGTTGTGACTCTCTTTGTTTCTGGTTTTGCTAATGAAATTTATTTGCAATGTGTTTCAGGGAAGATTACCATTCAGTGTAAATTTAATAAGCTCCATTGACATAGATGGAGTTTTGCTGTTTATACAAACTGACACTCTGGGTTTATATACATGCAAAGACTGAACTCRATGACCTTGGAGGTCTTTTTCAACCTTAATGATTCTATGATGCTATGCTGTACTGTTTTCTATTTGCACATGATTGACATTCACTATTTTCTGAGCTGAGACAATATTCAAGTCTCTTGAAAGCATTCAGCGAGTCTTTTTTTCCTATATTATGTGTTTCTTGTATTTTCTTTCGACAATTTYAACAATGGACTTTTAAAAGTATTTATTTTAGATAGGCTACTGCCTGAAAGATCCAAGCAATAGATTTCCCCCTTCCCTGTGTTTCCAKCCTACCAGAAAAGCTATTAAAGTAGGCAGAAATCTGATTGCAGTCTTTGTTTTCAAGCATTCTGGAAATTGGTAAATTTTTCTTTCTGTAGTGGTGATAAAAAATATTAGGGTATATATAAAATATTAAAGTGTATATAAAATTAATTGAGTTTGAGGTTTTTTTTTTTTATTTCAAAAAATATATTTGTGAAAGTGTTCTTTACAGGAAAAATAAATAATTTATTGCCCTTCCAATTCCTTTCTCTTGTTCTTTCATTTTCTCAAGTATGTTTACTTATTTTCACTGTCCCTGTCTAAAACACTTAAAGATTCAGCTACCTTCTCAAGTTTCCTCTTATGTTCTTTTTTGTTTAGATGAACCATGTAGAATGCTGAAAGAGTTCCCTTCAGCTTCTGGTACCCAAATGAAGACAACGAGCATGATTCAGACATCTGAGAAAGAGTGAAGTCTGAATATAAAGTTTGATAAATAATAAACCTGAATAAATATTTAAGTTAATCATGGACAGCCYGTGATTTCAGAAAATAACCCAAATGACCTGAGCATGTTATTTGCTCACTGAATTAGTTGCTCAGCATCAGTTAACAAAGGCTTGCAGAAATTGCCTCTTGCTGTAGTCTGAACACTCATTTGTGAGATGCATGGCTATTCCAAGAGCACTGAAGGCACAGTTTTGCTTTAAGGAATACACAACATATTCAATATGCATTCTTAAAATATATTAATATTAATCATACTTACAGGTGCACCACCAGAAAAGACGGCTCATCTCATTTTTAAGGCTCCTTCAATATATTCTTGAATATGTATTCAGAATTGGTCTACTTATATGATAAAGTTGCCTGAAGACATGCAGGCAGGCTTTTGAATACTGTATCATCTGATTAATATTTAAGATCTAAAGAAAATTGATAAGGCAGCTGAAAAAAAGTGACATCAAATATAGGGAAACATTTCCTTCCCTGGAGGACTTTTGACCAATGGAGCTCTGTGTAATTTCATAGCAAATGTGAATATTTCGGTTCTTTTAAGGTAGTTTTGCTGCAAGCATTCATCTGTGTGCAATGTGCAGCTGTTGGAGGTATCTGGATTTCRTCACATTTTACTTACCATTTCTAAATATTTCCATATTTTTCCTCATTTTAAGCAACTTTCCATTTTGTCACAAGGGATATAATTTGTGGTAATATCTAAAATGATAATGTTAAATGATATTTACAATTTCATAGCCCAGATARCATTGAACAGCTGTTCACCCAAAGAGAAATACAATAAGAAGCTGTGGAGTTCAGACATAATGAAGACAAACCATAGGTCTGCAGTCCATGAAATCCAGTCCATGTGTTTAGCTTCATGGTACAGATTTTAGTACAGTCTGAGAAATTTAAGAAAYTGGAATATAAATTTAAATTACAGAAATTCAAATAGGAATTTTCCTTAGGTGTTTTATGATGATCTTGTCTTGAGAAATTCCAAGTCATGGATGTAAACATCTACATTTTTAAGAGTTCAGTACCTGTACTGTTTTCAATTGAGGACGGTATAAAAGAATAATTAATGCATTTGTATAGCATTGTAGTCTTGCAAAATCCTATATAAAAATGAATTTTTTTTTTAATCTTTTGATGCATTTGTATATTTCCTGCACAAATATATGGAATGATAAGAGTAATAGTAKTTTAGCAATAGAAATAGTGATAATATGTTTAAATTTTTTTCTTTATAAGTTTGGAATTGAACATTATTAAAACTTCTTCCTTTGAGAGAAATTACCAGAGAATCTCAGAAGCCATCAAAGAATGCTACGGAAAGAATTTGTAAAGTAATGTCTTCTATAATTTCTGCTAATTTTTTCTGATTATTTGTTTTCTAAAAAAGTATTGCAGTCTTCCTTGGATAGACTCATTCTCATTTACACTGCTTTTTAAAGAGTTTATAWTTTTCCCTGTGTGAACAGTTTTAAGTACTGCAGTTCTCCATGTTTTGGATGCAGAATAGACTGGACAGTGTGATAACATGGCAAGTCCTTTGGGTCAATGTCTGTCTTTGGGTTTCTGTAATGTTTTTGCCATGATGAGGTCTCCTGCTGAACGAGCTGCAGCAATGAATCATCCTCACCAGTACGGGAACCTGGATAGGGAGGAATCACCCCAGGAGATGTTCATCTCTCCTCATTAAATGAGGGCTATGGGAGAGGTGACAGCATGGACCAGACAGCTAACTTTCAGCTAACTTTCAGAATGTCARTGCTAAATGAAAAATGTAAGCAAATTTTGCATAAGTTTTCAGAATCTTTTAAAGTTTTTTTTTGTCATTAGATACCTGGAATATGTTATTTCTTTCAACATTATGCTTTTACTACATAGAAAGTACTCTTCATTAGCCCAGAATTATTCATCTTAAATTTTTTTTTAAAAAAGAGTTATGGCTGTCAGAATATTTAAGTTTATATCAATGTGTGAAATACTTACATATGAAGTMATAATTTATCTGACCTGAAAACAGCATTTCGCTGAAAGGCTTTGGCTCCATCAGCTGCCAAATGGAAGAGAAAGGCACCTGACAGAGACAGTTCATCCCAGTGCAAGCTCAGTGAGGGTATTCCACACACCTGATATTTGAATGATTTGAAACTGATTGTTCTGAGTCCTGCTCTCCATCATAGTGAATCAGGTMAGCAACCCTCTCTCTCTTATTTGCAGATTATAAAAGGAACCTAAAATAAATAGAGGTTCTTCAAATAACAATTTTAAACCAAATACTTTAAACACTGATGTAGTTTGCACKTTTAATGGTGTATTTTTCAAACAAGAAACTCAGAGTGAAGACATTTAGACAGACAGAGAGCTATACAAGTATTTCTGGGGAAATACCCCTCTTGCTGCAGGTACATTTCCTTGTGTTTGATACAGTGATGCTTTCATGTCTGTTCATTTCTCTGGAAACTGCTCTTTTGGGTAGTTGTTTTGCAGGGTGYCATTATTGACATAGATTTTTCTTAGGCAATATCATGTCTCAGTCTCTGCAAACCCACAGAAAAATAGCTGAGTGAAAGCATTGTGGTAAATACCATCTAAACACACATATAGTGAATGACACACTTATTTGCAAGTTGTTGCCTGGGTGATATTTTTGCAAATGTGGAAAGCATGTGGCAAAATAATCATTCTGCAAAAGATGACCCCATGGATTAGCAGAGAGAAATGCATTAAACATACACAAACAAATACAATTTGCCTGATTTT
Source organism: Malurus melanocephalus (assembly GCF_030028575.1). Lineage (NCBI taxonomy): Eukaryota > Metazoa > Chordata > Aves > Passeriformes > Maluridae > Malurus > Malurus melanocephalus. The sequence goes on from NW_026623255.1 coordinate 3,987,076, forward strand.
TTCTTCTTTCTTCCCTTGTTTTACTCCCCACCTCCCTCTGGTGGGATGGGAGCAGAATCAGGAAAAGGTAAAACCTATGTGTTGTGATAAGAGCAACTTAAGATTGAAATAAAGTTAATTAATATAATAATAATAATAATAACAATAATAACAATAATACTACTACTACTACTACTACTAATAATAATAATAATAACAATAATAATAATAATAGCAACAACAACAGCAATAATAATTACACTGAAATGGAGAGGGAGAAAGAACTAAACCCCAGAAGAACAAGGTCCACAATCCCATGGTTCACCCTTTTGAACTGATAAAAATCTTTTTCTCATGCAAACTTTTGTTGAAATAAACTTGCACACTCAGCAGAGGGGTGTGCTTGAAGAGTGATTCAGATGAATGCAGTGCCATACACTCAATATCATATTGTTCAAATASTTTCTGTTATCTGCATAGTAAATTCCGTAAAGCAGATTTGTCCAAATTCTTGTAGGATTGAATATATTCCCTTTATRAGTGCCAGTAGGATGTGAGTGTATAAATTAGTGTTCAACTTATGTGAGTTTTAATACTTGAAACACTAAAACCACTAGAGAAGTGACTTACAAATCAGAGTGCCACTGGAGGCAATGGAAAGATGCTGAAATCCATCACTGCTTGAAAAGATTATTGTTATTGTAATTCCTACATAATGGGAATTTGACTCAGCTGTTGAGYATGGTGTTGACAATTCCAAACATCTAGTCTTAGTAAATATATGGTTTTTCTTAATGCTTTTAGAGAAAGGACACAAAAATAAATGCCTACTATATCAGGAAAGAAGACGGCTAGAGAGCACAGTTAAGGYACAAAACTCGGTGATGATCATGTATTTCAGCAACTTAATGCAYTTCTTTTACTGATTGATTGTGCCAAATACAACCTTTTTTATCTAGTTCTCCAAGATTTAGATTATGAAAGCACAAAATCCAACCAATTTAAGGAATGTTAAATTTTTTAATGGATGCATTTTATGCTTCTTTAACAGCTTTAAAACTTTCATTTTCTTTTTCAGATAAAAAGACTCTATAATGTGAAAAGAAGGATATAAAGTAAACACAAATTCACTAACCCAAACCTTTTTATGYGTAACACTTTCTTTTAATGGCACATTTAGCTTATACTGAATTACAGAGGAATTCCGACAGAAGTACTTATCATGCCCGCATTAATGTCAAATTAATACTTTATGATCGATGGTATTGTCGTGAAAACTAGACAAATTAATTAAACAAGTTACATAAAATAATGTGTCCTTTCTTTTATGCAGCTTTTTAATCCTAGTTGGGTATTAATCACTCATTTTCTTAAAATCAGAAGATCCATTTTTTTTCCATTCGGCTTCATTCATTGAAGGGGCACTTGAACTGCAATGTAGTTTGATGATGGGGAACACATTGTATGGTARCCAGCAAAAATGAGAAGTTATCCATTATTAGCCACTATCGCAGGTAGAGAAACATTATGCACCGCTCAGAATCAACAGTTAATATCCAAAGACAATTAACTGCTGATCCAGTCTTTTAATTGATATTACTTAGCTTGTTCCAAGATCTTGGAGCAGATGGAGTGACTACTTTACTGCAGCAACAACTGCAGGGCACATCACTTATCTGCTTTCTCATAGCTTGGGACATGGGATCACTTATCAGAGAGGCAGAGGTGATCTCTGATGAGTCTTGAAGTTGCCCATCTTTCTGAGAATGCCTACCATGTTTTTCCCATTGTTACCTCTCAAAAATCAGGTAACAAATCACCAAAACAGAGTGAACAATGACAGCAATGTCAGACATTGGCTTCAAGTGCAGATCCACCAGAGTTTAAGAAAGATCCTGCAGAGCTGCTTCAGAGAGCAAGAAATGTCCATGGATCTAAAAATCACAGTTCTCTAAAAATTCACTGAACATAGTAACTTCTTGTCTTTGAGAGATGAGGCTAACTAATATGACTTGCAGCCAAAGCAATTTTGATGTTCCTATTTTGTTTCATTAACTTGTTGTGATTGTTATTATGGAAGGCCAGAGRACAAGTACTGAATTCTGTGTCAGTCATCAAGGTATAGAACGTGATTTTGCGTTGGAATGAAAGTGAAAAAAGAAATTTTGCTGTTGCTAGACCCTTAGTTTGAGCATTTCCTGTCTTCCCCTTTTTATGAAAGAAATCATGCCTAAATTAGTAACTTCAAAAGTAAATTTACATCTCTCCGTAGGGAAGAACTTTCAGATCACCTTTTTTCTAATTACAAGAGTTTGGGGTTTTTTTTCAGTGGAGGTACCATCTTGGGCCCTGACACATATCCATTTAAATTGTTATTATGTTTCAAGATATATTTGAGATTACATGCCCCTAATCCAACAGTTAAGCAATTTGAACATAGATGTACCTCTGGTCAGTACTCATGTGACGAAAGAGAGGCCAGCGTCAAATCCTTCTGAGTGAAGTTTTAATAAAACTTGAAGATCCACTGTGAAGTGTTTCAGCATTAACTAACTGTTAAAAATGCTTTAGTGAAATGTTTTTTCAACATCAATAGGTTACAACAGTGACTTATTTCAATCAAAATTGAAGTATTTTTGAGGAGTTTCACCTAAATTTGCATGTGATTTTCTTGAAAGAGAATATCTAATAACAGATGGTAATGCCAATGTATATCAAGTCTGACAGTGAGAACCAGATAATGAGTAGATCCCTGTAATATGGGTGCAGTCTTTGATAAAAACATTGTCTTAATGAAGTTATGATATTCTACTCTTTAGGCTAGGCTGAAATAACTTTACTTTTTCTCTTACCACAGTGCTAATGACACACAAGGATTCCCCTTGTGATAAAATAATTTTATAAATGACAGTTAATGTAAAAACAGTTCTGTAAAGTACAGTAATATATTTCTAGCATAGCTGAGCAATCTATTATATTAAATTGTTCTAGGCATACATTTAAAACTCTGTTATATGAATTAGAATGGTGAGTATCATTCTAGACTTTCCTAAGCCCATCTAATTATGCTCCTTTTGAGGGAGAAAAATTATAATTTCTTAGTTCGTTTCTCTGGCGGATGTTTCTTGGACACCTCTATTACTTTAGAAGTCTAGGAATACTGAAATCCCCCAAAGGTTCCTGATGCTGCCCATTACTGTGTCTTTCCTTGGAGGAAAAGTAACTTCAGCATAGATTATAACTTAAACTCAGTTTTCCAAAACATGATAGTTTATAAAATTATAGTATGGGCTACAACATTTGTTGTTGATTCATGCTCAGCCTGAGGCAGAAATTMTGCTGCCTTACAGGAGAAAATGATGTTTTCTTGAACGAGAAGGATGTATAACAACAATAAAGGCAGGCACTAGCAGTTTGAATTTAAAAAAAAATAAATTGTTTGCTTTTATCTGAATATTCTGCARATCACGAAGGTAGAGGACTATTCTTAATATTCAGTTTAATATTCTGTGGTACCTTCGTACAGAGCTGTAACATCACCATCCTATTTGCCGCAGAATATGCACAAACAGTAAATACTGGATTACATGCCAGACTCATATATAGCAGCATCACTCCAGAATAACAGTTCAGATCAGTGAAGCATTTTCCCTGGAATTTATCAGGCTGAATCCATTTGTGGGGCCAGAGAATTTAGCTCCACCACAGCCTTCCTCCACATCTCTTTCAGCTCCAGACCTCTGTGGCTGGTTCTGTAAAGAAGACATAAAAGGAAAGTACATAGAACACAGAATTCCACCTTAAATAAGCCCTGAGGAATGCCTAAGGTTGCATTAGCTTTATCATCTGCATAGACACAAAAGTTTTTAGGAATTTGTCAATGCTTTATGTATGTGTGTTGCTGTGTGAGAAATAATGTGATATGGAAATGTTCAAGCTTCTTTCAATCATCTTGTCTTCTTTGCAGGCTGAGAAATTGAGGGTCTAAGACACACATCAGACAACTTCTAAAATGAATATGGATCTCATCCTAAGATTGAAGCTAAAAGATGTGTGTTTGAAAGAACTAAGTCTGACTGCAGGAATTTTCCTAAGTTTAAAAAGCAGAGAAGAATTCATCCAGTGCAAGTGTCAAGAAATGTCTTCAGAGGTTCCCGGATATCAGAGAGATGTCAGAGGGCTGACAGATGAGACCTGGGACATATGAAAAACTAATGCTGCTGTAAAATRTCAGATGAGACAGAAGGAAAATATCCCAGAGTATCTAAACTGCTACTAATTTCCTATATGTAGGYAACTGAAACCCTACCTCTGTTAAGCAAGCTTTAGACGTTTGATATTTCTAAGCARAGACAATTTTGGTTTGATTTTTGACATGGTAATGTTCAAAGTTTGGTTTTACTGAAATCACCTTATTTCTATGACAAGATAATATTCTAGGGTAATTACTGCTAAGGCATAAAAGAAGGTGATATTAGAATGTTAAAGGCTACATTTCACTTTTCATATTAGATTCAAAGATATTTGAGAAAGCTCAGGTTATCTAAAAYACCACACTTTCTTTGTTTTCAAATTTTGCATAGTAGCTTTATRTATATAAGCTCTCTGACAGCTTGGACAGAAATCTCCTAGGAATGATCCAGACATCTTAGTGTCATAAACTGTAATWGCTGCAGTGATTCTAAAATCCATTCCCTAGTCTGAATTTAACCTTTTGGATTTGTGCACTGCCTTTTTAGATCTCATCTAGACTGTGCAGAAATTATTCTCTCTKTACAGCTTATTTGAACAATTGTGGTTTACATTGTTGTTTTCACCTTTAAGTATGAACTTGAATAATGCATGACATAAAATTACAGGATGAGCAATTTAAATTGAGTTAGCACTGCATACCATCATATTTTGAATCTCCTGACTTGTGTGTGCTTGATTATTCRGACTCAATGTTACATTAATGTCTCTTTATTTCTATTTATTAGAGATTATGTCCTCCAAATCCTGTAATGGTGTCTTTATAGCCAAAGTAAAGCTGGCAAATATTGGACAGTATATTAGTGCAAACAAATTCATTGAAATTAAATGTACTGGTTAATGTCCAGATGTTGCAAATAACTATCAGAGCAGTAGATATATCTCTGTGTGTTCAAATAATGTCTTTAGGTTTAAAGTTTRATTAAGAAAGTTTAGATGGAAAAGAAAATGTGGTATTTAATATGATCAAGGCAAATTAGCATTAAGAAGTAATTCAATCTGAACATTTTTCATTTCTCCCTACATGCATGCGAGGCTAATGTTTCTTGTACTSAAAAATAGATTTCTTGCAACCTCTTGGGGAAAACTTAAAACATCCTTTGTAGCTCTGTAAGCGTTCATAGTCAAGGTTCAGGATCTATTTCAGGACTCTTTCAGRACTTTTCAGTGTTGCAAATAAGAAGTATAGATTTACTTTAAATTTTTCTTCTCTTTTTGTATTTGCTATTGTCTCTGCTGTCAGGAACTGTGATGAAAACCTTCTCTAAAGAATGAAAAGAAATAATAAAGCAGTAGATGGGTTTTGCTAGCCAAAAAGGCAGAACCATAGGTAGCCAAAAACATTCTAATTGTCCTCTTGTAAATTAATTCAGCTAAAGGAGTTTGATCTTTTCTCCCTGGAGAAGRGAAAGATCATCAAGGGAGACACCACGTCCCCATTCCAGTTTTCCAGTATTTAAAGATGTCTGTGAGGAAAATGGGATCTCTGTTTTCACGAGGAGCCACGTGGAGGAGACAAGAAGCAATGGGTACAAGTTTCATTAGCAAAGGCTTCACTTAGGTATAAGATTTTTTTTATAGCAAGAATAATCATTCACTTGAACAACCTAGCCAGTGATATTGTAATATCCCTATCACTAAAAGCTTTCTAGGTGTTAGATGACCTCATCTGGGTCCTGTTCCTATGAAAGACGGGACAAAACGAACTTCTGAGGTCCCTTCCCAGTTGGGCTGTTCCATGATTCTGTGAGCTGACGTATTCAGAAAGTATCTCGAAACAAGAAAAATTAACTTTGATGGGAAAACTAGTAAGTAAACAGTTACAAAGTCCTGYGGAGAAGAAGATTGTCTCTTTGGAGGAGATTAAAATGTATTGGTTTTTCTAGCCTAGAAAGACACCTAAATGAAGTATAACTGCTGTTTTTAACGAGTGGAAATAATGCATGAGTGATATTTAAGCAAACATATAGCTGTTGTGCAAAAACAAATAAACATAGACAACATTGGATACATTTAAGCTGAAAGTTTTAAGAGGATTCTTAGCTGTGGAATGAATGGTGTTCTTTGTGTTCCAATAGAAGACTATCTACCCTTGCAGGGGAGCAGTAACAGTAATAAAGGAAAATTAAGGGTATAGTGAATACAGTTATTGTTAGAGATCAGGTAAATACAAGTGTTGTAACTTAATCCTCCTAAATATGTAAGTAAATAAGACAACCAAACTACCATAATTCCAACATAAAATTTGATTTACCTCTTTCTCCCATCTTACAATTTCTAAAAAAAAAAAAAAAAAAAAAAAAAAAAAAAAAAAAAAAAAAAAAAAAAAAAAAAAAAAAAAAAAAAAAAAGGAAACAGCAAGGTTTTCTGTTTGTTTTTTGTTTTGTTTTGGGTTTTGGTTGTTTGTTTGAGTTTGGGTTTGTTTTTTTTTTTTTTTWTTTTTCCTCCATAGCACTTGTTATTTTTACTCCCTGAAGATCATCATGAGGCAGAACTTATGGGATGCATTTCCATACTTGCAGCACTGCTACATGACTATTYATTTTCTGGATGGAGAAATGAATGGTGTACCTGTAAACATCCCAAGGGCTAGAACTTCACAGAGAGATCTGGGGAGTGGAATGATGTTGCCCAGGATAAATGATGGAGTTGCTATGGAGAGGAAGTCTGGGAAGAKCAGACTTCTTTCCTCAGGAATTGCCCTGATCTGTTCCTCTGCCAGCATGAAACTTGTTCTTTAATAAGAGCTGGTGACATCATGTTATTACAGCTTGGTGTAACCTTGAGAGTGTCTTTGTACCCTGGGAGTCAAGAAAAGAAAAAGCCTTCAAGCATAGAAGGGTCTCGATGCCAGAAAAATTCATTAAAGWAACTCTCAGGATACCATGAGGTTCCCATTTTAAAATGCCAAAAAACAATGCAGGCAGTTTGAATGTTAACCTGCAGATAAAAGATGCTTTCTTTATATTCCCAATGATGCAAGTTTTGACCTTCCACTCATCATTCCATATTTGCAGATAGTGGAGAACAGAGCCTCCAGGGCTAGGAGGGTGAGAGAATAGGGGCATTCAAGGGAAAGCACATCTTTCATTGTGCGTGACAGGCAAAGAAAATGCTCCCTTTTGCTGAAGCTACATTTCAATAGATCACAGTCTTTGTTTACCAAATACAATATTTTTGTGTTTCYATTACAAACTTGAGTTTAGGCTTGCTTTCTGCAGAAATGACAACTCTGAATATTATCAGGGAAAAAAAAAAAAAAAAGGTGATTTTAATCTACATTCTGTCTGCACATACCTCTTTTCATTACAAGCCCAGAAGCCAAGCGCAACATATCCACAACATTTGATTAAGATCCACTGAGTATTGAGTATAAACTTACACAAAAAGTTTCCATCTTCAGTCTGCTGCTAAGATACTGAATGCTGGTTTTTTTTTGCTTTGTCTCTTTTCCTAAAGACACTTCTTTCTCTCAGGTACCCTGTACTGAAAAGTAAGTTTTTTTCACGTAAAAATCCTAAATCAGTCATAAGGAATTCTGCTGAACCAACGTGCAATACATTAGCACGAAAAATCCACCAAGAGAGGAATGGTATAGAGATAATCTAGAGGATTAGGAGTCACACAGTCACTCARCATTTAAAGCTTTTACAGATGGAAAACTAGCAGAGGTCTAGTAAGGTGATTAACAGCCAGAGTAAGGTGGTTAAGGCTATTGTAAGGTTCACAGACATGAGCAGGAAGGATGAGCATTGAAAGAGATGTGAATTCTGAACMACTAGGAAACTCTATTTTTCTTTTWAAATTATTTTTATTATTYCACAGTTCAGAAGGAAAATGTCAAATTATATTGCCAATTAATAAGACGTGAAATTGCCTGCTTAGCTTAGGGAAATTTGAAATATAAAAAGACATATTACAAATAGGAATTTTGGTAGTTAGAGGTGGGGGTAGCTGGAGAGATTGTTTTGAATTTCATCTGCTAATTTTAGATTTAATGCCTCTGTGCCTGTGGAGCCAGTGGGACATACTGCATCAAGATATGATAACAGCTATTTTTCATTAATATTTGAGGATCTACTTTATCAATTTTGTTATGTGCTGAGTCACCAACATATGTGCAATAGGAGGTTTTAACAGAAGTAAAATTTGGCTACCTAGTCTTTACTATATGCATATATGTGCATGGCATATGCACATTTAAAGTCCATTTGCATAGGGCTGGTTTCAGATTTTTGCCTTCAATTTTGCAGTCATAAATTAGGATGTAGTCATTAATGATATCTGTTCTAAACAACCATTAATCTTTCCTTATTATCAGTCAATATGAATGAGAGGTGACAAGAAGATAAAAGTAGCCACTGGTTGTGCAAATTTTAGATTCAATTACAAAGGGATTAATTCTGAACACAAAAATGCTGGAAAAGAGGTCTTTTTTATGTATAAAGCTAGTAATAGAAGTTTGGGGGTTATTTTTGCAGGACAAGGGGTAATGATTTTATACCAGAAGAGGTTTCGGCTAGATATAGTGAGGAATTTTTTTACAAAGAGTGTGGTAAAATGCTGTCTCAGGCTGCCCAGAGTGATGGTGSATGTCCCAACCCTGGAAACATYCAAGGTCAGTTAGGACAGGGCTCTGAGCTCTTCTATTTGAAGATGTTCCTGTTTATTGCAAGAGCATTRGGCTAAATTATTTTCAAAGATCTMTTTCAGCCCAAACCATTCTATGMTTCTATGATCATTYCTTCTTCTAGCTTTATTTATTCATAAATTCATAAGATGYATTATTTTGGGAAACAAYYCACAGTTTTGTGTGGATTTGGGGTTACATCATAGACATTAGCACTGCTTGTATTTTATATGACAGTAGTTGTTTATAGATTTGTAAATTATTCAGGAAAGWCTCTTAGCTCCTGGTTTTGTTTTGTTGGGTTTTTTAATGAGACAAATATCAGTTTTAGTTAGAGGTGTTATTACAGTTTTCCAAAATGCTATCTAATATTTATTTGTAAAGGTTAAATGAACTTCCACAAAATGCTTAGTCAGAGATATCTTGTAGWAAGTAATTTCCAGAGATCATGTTTAATAAAACATGAATTTCCATCACAATACCCAGTGTAAACTAGCTTCATTCTCTTACTGATACTTTTTAAAAAACTTCTCTGGATGTGGAAGAAAACAATGATGAATAAAATAAAAGGTTCTGTGAGCCTCTCAGAGTTTTTGTTGCCCTAGTCATTAAAGAAGCCCACTGCTCTACGTGATTAAAGCAGCTGCTTCTGCACTCTAGGTGATGCTTGTCTTGTAAACCCATCTGTCAGGCACCTGCACCCACCCAGAGAGGTTATAGAGTTTCCCATTTTAAGCCAACAGGGATTTAAGTGGTCCTAGCTACATCCACAACAGGGTTTCTTACGTCCACAACCATAAAGTCACAGCACTTTTAGAGGTGAAGAGCAGCCAAGATGTAGACAAGGCTTGACTGTGTCACTCAGCACACAGATGTGATGCTCCTTGCCAACTTGTTCTCCCTTCGTTTTGATCCAACATGTAAGACTGTCTTCCAAGGTCTGTTTGCACACAGTGATTTCTCTCTGTGCAAAAGTTCTTGATATAGTGGCTCATGATAAATTATACCCTTACAGCTTGACTGCCAAATCAGGGCTGTGATGTCTGCATCCATATGAAAAAATTCCACAATTCCACAATGTGCTTTTCCCCAGGCTTGGCAGGAACTTGTAGCATAAGAGCAAGTCTATTTGATGACTAATAAATCTAATACCTATGAAACCTCGTCA
>NW_026623255.1:3997263-4002292 GCF_030028575.1 Malurus melanocephalus
GGAATAATTCATTCTTTAAACCTGTTCTACTGTTTACATATATTTTTTATTCTTCTGGTGTCCTTCAAAGCATTTCTAACCATTCCTGTGGCTGTAGATATACTAGAAATCTCATAGATTAATTAAACTAGTTCTTCTCAGAAATTACAGTAATGACCAGCTAGCTGAAATATTAATCTCCCAATGTGCAGCTTAAGCTTTGTATCTGAAATCAATCATATTTGCAAGCAACCTCTAATGTTATACACACTGCAGCCTAGTGTTAAATAGCCTCCTATATCTAGCTTTTGAATTGGAATCCCAGGACTCACTCTGCTGTGTTCAGTAGAAGTTCACCCTGCAAAGAGCCCCAAAGATTTCCACAGAATATATGCTGCAGTTATGCACATATCACCTGAAACAACTCTGCTTTTGGACACTATAGTGATCATGTAGTAATCACAACACAAGTATTATAGGTTTTTGGGTTTTTTTTTTTTAATCTTTAGTATTAACCAAAGGGCCTGTTCATTGCATCCTTAAAGATTGTGCAACATGTTATTGCTCCAGCAAAGATTGACTTGAACACAGATTTCATGTAAAGGGTGGACAGTCAATCTAATGTTAATATTTGTGTTCAAACTCTATATCTTACATTAAAATGAACTTTCTCCTTTTCACGCTATAGTTTCATAAACAATTGCATGCATTGCAGTAGAAGTGTAAGGCTGCTCCTATTTTCACAGTAGGGTTTAGCTTCTGAAGAGTGGGATAAAGGCAATTGGACTTGATAAACTGTAATGGGTTGTGGAAAATGGTGAGTTATGTTTTATATGTTTCATTCTGCTCTTCATTTTGTCAACAATAAAAAAAAAAAAAAAAAAAAAAAAAAAAGAAAAAAAGAAGGCAATGACTGTTAGTGAAATCTGTTCTAGTTTGCTTTAATTTCCTTTCTAAATAGTTATGTTTATAGGAGAAATCTCCACTTCGAACCACACAGAGTGGAAAAATCCCAATGGTACATTTTGGATTCTACATGGAATCAGAAAACTGCAGGGACTGTAAGAATTGCTTCTGAAGCTCTCGTGTGGAGAGAAATCACGGGGCTTGCTGAATCTCAMAGCAAAACCTGCTGTCTCAGCAACAATTACGGTGGATGTGCTTACAAACTGACACCAGTGATAATGTCAGTTTGCAGCTGGGATCCTAAATGGAACCTGCTGCTCCACACCAGCTTATTCAAGCAGATTCATGGGCAGGGAAAAAGCAGGCAGAAGGGAAGAGAAGATGCCAGTGTATTTGTGTGTGGATGTGTGTGTTTGTGTTACAGATATATGAAAATGCAGCCATGCATTTAGAAATGAAATGCATAAAAAGGTGAAGACAGTGAAAGAATACCAACTGCCRCTCAGCAGGGGACTCAGGGCATCAGGAAAGCAGCGTGATGCCAGCAGGTGAACAGGGCAGCAGGAGCCTGGTAACTGGCAGCCAACATGTGGCCAGGCCAGCAGGCAGCAAACACCTGGAAGGTTCATTGAGAAGCAGCCAGCAGGAGCTGGTACAGAGCAGAGAGCAGGTGGACGGGGTGGCAGCCAGGCTGGGTACCTGGCAGCTGCTCGGGGTCAGCTTGTCAGAGAGTTTGCTACACAGAGCCATAAAAAGGCTGTTTGCTTTTTCTCTTTTGCTTCATGATTGCTCACATATTTTAATGGGGAAGATGAAACACAGCTTCTCCAAAGTGCCTTTTGTGGGGAAGGGGAAGCCTGTGTCATAGTTTAGTAATTTTTTTAGGGGTTGTTTTCAAAGAGCTGGCTCAGTTTCAGCATCTCTTGAGCAATACTGGAATGAAATTCCCTTACATTGCCCAGTCATTAAACAGTTCTGGTTTTAGGTTCCATGATCCATATTTAGATCTCTAAGCAAGGAAAGTTWACACATTAACCAGTGTAAAAYTAGCCACAGCAGCAATAACATTGCWAATATCTTCCAGTGAGCACTACAGCAATTAGATAATTTTTTTTTATCTCCAGGGGAAAAAATAGAGATTATGGAAGAGCTGATGGCATTCATTACAGCTCTGAATAATTTAAGGAACTACACTGTCRCTACCTAGAAATTGGCTTTGTGTGTCCACACTGTCCCTGATGAGCCCTGTAGAGCATGGCAGCCRGAGAATTACAAGTGCTATTGCTGAAATGTCGACCTCCTGGATGTGAAGGGGACTAACTGGAACCAGGGTACAAATCAAAGAGCTTTTAAAATTTGAGGTTGTACAGCTCATTAAGCTCTTTTAATGAAAATTATATTTTTCCTATGCATTTTACAGACTTCAGTCTTTCCCCAAAGACTTAACCATACAGCTGACCTATTCAATTAAAAAATCTTTCACCATTTTGAGTCCTCTGGGATAAAACTCGATATACGTAAAATTAAATCAGAATCCTTCCTTTGGAGAGAGCAGACATAACCCCTATACTGATTAGAATGTGGGTTTGAGTAGTTTTTTYCCTTTTCTTCTCTTTTCTCTGCTGATACATCATTCTCTATAGAGTGTATTTGCAGCAGGAGGGTAACCTCTTTGCTCCCTGGCAGTGACATGCTGCAGGGTATAGCATGTTCCCTGAGTGTATAAGCAGATGGATATTATGTAGGAAAAAAGAGGTGGCATTACCTCTGACCATAACATTGATAAAACTGCATAGCTAAGTCTGCTGTTTGCATTTTAAATAGGGATTTTGTGAATAAACAGTTAAAAAAAAAATTAAATTATTTTTGAATATAAGGTAGTCCAGTGCTTTGATGGAAATATACCAAGTCTTAAGAGGAAGAAAACTAAAATCAATCACAGAAAAAAAAACCAAAAAAACAAAAAAAACAAAAAAACAAACAACCAAACTCGCTACATTGAAAGAAAAACACTAACAATTATATTGCTAATGGTATTTGTTCCAGAAACAGTTGCTAAATTACTGAAATAATGCATTTCCTGTCAGAGTTATGTTGTTTAAATACCTAAACAAAAATGGCTTGTTTAATGGCTAGCTCATTATCAGAAGACTAAAATATACAACTTGGAGGAACATGTGAAATACTCCATGAAGCCATCTGCAGGTAAAGGTTCATAATATATATTCATAGAGGGCAAGAGTTAAAATTGTGCAAGCAACCTTGGCTGTTAATTTCTTGACTGCAGTGCTTACCTTTGCAACCTCTGCATTTTCTTCATTAAGACATTCTGAGTAATTGATCATTTTTATAGTGTTAAGAGGCTCAGATACCATGGAAACAGGATGAAACTGGGGGAGTGGTTGTAGTATTAGAATAATTAGCCGAGAGTTGTGGAACGAAGTTGCTGATCAATGCTTATCCTTCCCAGTTCAGCCTCGCACAGTGACTCGGCACTATTTGCTCTGCGATTTTTGTCTGTGTTTTTATGGAAATCTGTACTTGTTCACATCTGCCAGCATGCACGTGTACTTCATTCCCATGCACTATCATATGCACTTACTCTCAAAAAAGCGTGCTCTGTGATGCAAATGTACTATAGTACTTACTGAAATGGCATTGCCAGCCAACTCTTTCTCACGAGAGTGGTTTGCTTTGTTCCAGAGGAAATCCAGTAGTTGTGTGCTCCAGTTTATCAACACAGCTCCTCCTTTTTGATGTTCTGGCTGTTTGCATAACGCAGTCTAACGTTCCAGATCTGCAGCTCAACGTCGGATATATTATTAATAAAATACCTTCCTTGCTAGGAAATTCTCTGTGAAACTTTGTTGGAACTRTTGGAAGAGGATGGAGTTTCAGTGTGAATTGGACAGACTTTGCTGTACTGGAAATGCTCAGATTTTATTTCAAACAAGAGAATCCCTTCTACCAACTACACTTGCTCCAAATATAGGAATTCTGGTTGGAGCAGTTATGCTCAAGGTGCATTGGGTAAATCATAAATTCATGGAATTATTTAGGTTGGAAAAGATCTTTAAGATGTTCAAGTCCAACCATTAACCCAGCACTGCCCAGACCACCACAAGACCACATCCCTAAATGCCATATCTAGTGGCACAGTCTTTTAAATACCTCCAGGGAGGAATCAACCACCTCTTTGGGCAGCCTGTTCCAGTGTTTCTGATGCAGAGAATMCAATTTTATTTCTATTTTTTTAAGTGGCAAAGGTATCAGAATTTCTTCATAGAACTTGGGAGATAAGAAAATACCAAAAATTATAATTTTCACATTCAAAAAAACCTTTAATATTACAGATCTGAAAGCTATATAACAATGCTACACAAGGTTATCTGAAGCTAGTTTTACACTAGGTTTCTAATTGAATTTGTATTGTCACCAAGAAACAGGAAGCAGGTGTTATTTTGATTTTGTCCAGAGTGTTGTTGTCAAGTGGATAGAGAAATTTTTTGCAATTGCAACCATTTTTAACAATAGATAACAAAGCTTTCCAATAAAATCTTTTGGAAAATTTCATACATCTTACAAAGCAAATTATGTTCTTACTGAGACTATTCCATAAGTATTTATCTGAATAAATTTTTCTAACCTTAAAATCTTCTCTTATCTTCTTATTTAATGAAACAAATGAAAATTTTGGCAAATTAAAGTGACTTACATAATATCGRAATTTGGAGAAGAAACTGAGGCTTTTTTTTCTATATTTCCAGTATAAAACTTAGCAGACGGCAATTTCTTTAAAAAAATGAGACAGGCCATACTTCTCAGACATGTCTCATAAAYACGTGCAGGTATTACATGTACTTTCCATAATAAACAGACTGCTTTGATCTATGGCAACCCAGCCAATTTAGCCAAAATATTTAAAAACCACAACAACCAAAAAACAAATAAACAAAGAAAAAAAAACCAAAAAAACCACCAACATAAAACAACCAAAGAACCCCAACTGCTGAGTAACAGCCCATATGAGTTTGCAATGTGTATTCAGAATGCAGCATGGTAGAATTATTTCCTTCTACCGTGGGATATATTCCAGGAAACATGATGCAAACCAAAGGCCAACTGGATAGCACTGATTTTACCT
>NW_026623255.1:4002401-4011046 GCF_030028575.1 Malurus melanocephalus
AAAAAAAAAACAAACAAACAAAAAAATCCTTTATTTATGTAAAAATATATATACCAAAGTTGGTCACATCCATACTAAAGTACCGTGACTACAAAGCTAATCTATTTGAAAGCATCAGGAAGATATTTGAGCAATCCCTATTAGCATTTAAGCTCAGCTCACAGTAACACACATTAGCAGTGTTTTCAAACAGGGTGAGAAACCATTTGGAGATGAAAAACATAATTTTAAGGTATTCTAGGTATCATAATGAGAGTTTTTTCTTAACACTGAATATTCATGATGCAGCATAAAACTAATGATAAACATAAAAACTGATGCGAACGTTTGACTAATCTGTTCTTATTTGTTTGGAAGAGCTGTAGTAATTGCCTGGTTTGTAAATTAAACATCTGCTATGGGAATAAACAAAAACATAACTGAGCATATTCAAATAAATTGAATTCACCTTAGTTCCATAAATTTTATTATATGGGCTCATCAATTTTATTATACTTGAGTGCTGCAATACTATAGAAGGTAGTACCTAATTTTCTTTTAGATACCCTTTTTTTTTACAATAAATGTTTTTTGCTTCTAATAAACTAATGTTCCTATTGAAGGTTTTGGTTTGTCTGTTTCTTCTTTTCTCTAAAAGGCGGTTGATAAAATGAATGACTTCAGTATATTTGGCTACTGTGTTTGTTTATTGCTAAATTGCTGCCCAGGTCCAACAGAATGTCAAAAATAGTTTCTACTTGCATACCAGCCCATTTCAGACATGCCATGATTTTTTTTATGTATACATTAGAAATAAATTTTGGATTTACAGTAGCCCTGTTTGGCTATTTGCCAAGTTTCAAACAGTGAAAGATTAGGATAAAAGCCAAACACAAAGGCTTTTAAAAAATGCAGAGACTAAGGGGGCTTTTTTTGCTTTCTTTTTAGTAAAAAGAGAAGAAAGTCTCTTGAACTAATATGTTTTTGAACATTAAGCCATTAAAAGTACTATATAATAAGTAGTTTGTTTTGGATTGCAATCACCATAATTCAGTGCATGACCACCAGCAGTAGAAGACCTGTTTTCTTGGTTCTTACTCTTATTGCTAATTCCAGAGTTAAAAATCATGATGGCCGCCTGTTGCATGGCTCCACTGACCAAGAATGGTATCCTGCAAAGTATTCCTCTGCAAACACTGAAAATGCAGAGTTTAATATTCCCTTGAGGCAAGGACTACATCCCCATAGAAACTTTAGTATAAGACTAAATAACTGATGATGTCTGGATTTTCACTCTCCATAAGGTTATGAAACTCCATAAACATGAATTTAAAWCAAGAATCTCAGAAAACCTGTTTCTCTGCTTCAGGAGGGTTTTCCCCCTTGCTTACGAC
Source organism: Malurus melanocephalus (assembly GCF_030028575.1). Lineage (NCBI taxonomy): Eukaryota > Metazoa > Chordata > Aves > Passeriformes > Maluridae > Malurus > Malurus melanocephalus. Next base: position 4,003,775 of record NW_026623255.1, read on the forward strand.
TGTGCTTTAGTGCCTTATCCCTTTAATGGAAGGCAATTTTGGCACCTTGCAACTTCAGCATTTCCTTCCCAGTTAGAAAATTATCACCAAATTTGATTTACAAGGAGATGCCAGAATTCACCAAAATTACCTCCAGAAGACAGTACAGAAATTGCTAATTACAGAGTGAAATAAGAAAAGAAGTCAGCTCAGAAAATGAGTTAGAATTGTCATCATTCCAGGTAATCTGAATCAGGACCACCATGTCCTGGAGGCAAGCATATTAATTTTCAAATCGAAGAGAGTTCAGTCTTTCCTCCTGTCAAATAATTCAGAATAAGTGGACCATATAGGACTTTTGCCCAAAACCCCACATAATAGCATGCTGTGTCATTGTGGGGAGGGAGACATTTGACATTCACTAGGATAGCAGTAAAAACTGGGCTTCTTAGGAATTTATGGAAAAATTACCACTGGCTTTGGAAGCCWAACTGCATTATCTGTTTCTAGTGCTCTGTTAATGAATGTTAATTGTGAGTCACATGAAATAAGTATCTGATCTTACTGATTCCAAATTAGAGGCAATGGAGGAAATAAAATGGCTGGTTGACTTTCATCAGACAAGTGCTGATCCTTTTTTTTAGTGAAATTTTAGGGAAGAGAGACAAAACTCCAGCAAAAGAATCATCCCTTATGAAGCCTAACAAATTATTCAAAGCACTGTTGTACATCAGAAATTTCATAAAGATGCAGTTGTCTGTTAGTGTTAAAACCTTCTTTGTTGAGTGTGAACCTTAGCATCAGAAATTCAAATCAGYGTGTTCCTTTTGAAGAGGTTTAATCGATAGTTGGGTGATCAGTACTCCTGTATATCCAACACACTGCMCTTTCAGAAGCCAAGTCCTTGACATAAGCAGTGTATAAAACATTGGTTGTGATTTTACAGATGCATTTAAACTTCAAGCGTGCTTTGGGAATAAAGGGAGGAGTGGACTGGCAACATGAATCTGTGTAACACTTGGTCACTCATGARTAGACAGCTGTGTCTAACTTAAGGCATTGAATTCCACTCCTGGGTAGTTAAAGAGACAAAAATTACAAATCAGAGGCTTGGACAGTAAKATTTGGAATTATCCAAAGCATAATTATGTGGCAGATGTTTAAAAAAAACCTGGGCTTCTTTGAAAACATGAAAGTCAGTGCTTCGTCATTCAGAGAGATGAAACAATCATATCACATTATCATCCYAGACCTTTACATTGCTCTGGGGTTTCAGGTTTAATAGCAGCCATTACCTTCAGAGAGGGAATATTTCTTGTTTTCATTTCACTGTCCAGAATAGCTATTTCTTAATAGTGTAGCTTGTAACAGCAACAGCAAAAAATTAGAAATAAATTATTCTCATCATTTCTGGGGGAAGCAAAAATCCACCTTGTCTCTCACAACAATTTTTAGACTGGACACACCAGGAAAACAGAGAGTTGTTTATTGATYTGAAGTATAGAAATGTACTATATAATTTTCTAAAGAAATCTGCCACACRCAAAGTAGTAAAGGACAAAACCAAAGGCTAAACCTAACTCTGGAACAGGTTTCTAGTACTATATACCTATCTCTGCATAGTTTCTTACTCCTCACTCTCTCCTGCTTCCGGGGCTTCTGGACTTTGCTTCATAGGAAAACACATTCTGCATCAGAGTAGCAATGTGCTTCATTCTCTAGATACACTCTCAAATGACCCCTGCTGGATGAAATAATAAATTTTGATACACAAAAGCATTAGGCAAAATTGCCCTTTTTCTCCAGCCTTCCCCAGGTTTTTTACTGGTAAGCCAAAATATTTTCCTGTTTAACATCCAAAGCTTCCCTTTCCTTCTCTCCTACTGCAGCTCCGAAATTCCACGTGAGACTCTGGACTTCATCTTCTACACAGCTGTTGGCCTGAAGCTGCACATTTTTAGAAAGTTTTCACTCTCTTCCACAACATTCAGTACATGCAAAGAATTGCAGGAAGTGTTTTCTGTAAGAACAGCACTGAAAAGCCAGACTTACACAGGGCTGACTGCTGTCCTGAGTTTCCAAGGCCCCTCAGTCAAGAGACTAAGTCCTTGTCTCACTTCTTCCTCTTAAAAAYTCTCAAAAGCTGTTTGCCCCATTTCACCCACCCCATAGAAGGAAAGCGAGTGTGACTGGGTTGGAAGTAAAGATTTCTAATTCCAGACTGAAGAGTGTCCTCTTTGGCCGTGCAGGTTTGGGGGGCAAAATGATCCCAGGCACATCCTCCACGTGCACCTGTGCAGGTGTGCTGCAGTGCTGCAGGCTCTGTGCTCCTGGAAACCTGGGGCTGCACAGCATGTAAGTATAGGCTTGGRTTTTATAATAGCTTGGAAGTAGAATATTATATGCTATAATTTTCTGCATTTTTTTCCACGTTGTTGATTGCCTGCTTTGATTTCTCTTGTTATCCTCGCAAAGGTAGTGTCCTGAATGCTGATGGCTGAAAACTTGGCACTCCCTGAGGCTGTAATTCTATGGTAGCAAATATTGGAGATGGTCTGTAATTTGTGATATACAATAACTGCAATAATGGTACGATGCCTGTGGGTAAAGCAGTGGAGGGAACATAATGCAGCTAATAACTATTCATTTGATGGGTTTTTAATTTGTTTTTCTTTTTCTGAATGTATCCTGTGTGCAATATTTTAACTATTTCACAACATTTTTGTGAAGTTAGCTGTTTATAATTACACATTTATATCGTCTACCACACTCAGCTTCCTAAAAGGCACACATAATTTTCCCAAGTTTTTCTTGATCTTCATTTTTTTTCCTATTGATTTGCACTTTCTATTTTGAGGGACTTATTCTATTCTAATAAGAGATAAAGGTTATGTACATATTCTTTTAGCCAGATTAACTCTTYGATATTTTAAAGTTAGTTGTTTAAGAACAGTGTGGTTTATTTCTACATTTCTTTTTTAGAAGTCTTTTATGCTGATGGTTTATGTGAGGAATTTTATAGCTTTTTTCTGTATGATAAAAATATCTCTTATGTTCTCTTAGAGGGCAGTAGTAGCCCAGAGAATACTAACCAGAGAGGAGGAGAGAGTTTCTTAAAGTGTTTGCTGAAACTCTTATCTGCAACTAATAGCACAGGACAGCTGGAACTCCCTTAGCAGTGCAGTGCTTCTGGTACTAAAACTGCTGCCTGACACAGATTGATAATTTATGCCTGCGAACGGCCACTGGGATGTTTCCAGCMCATGAGTGATGGACAGTAATAACTGAGGATTTGTATCTGGAGCATTCCGAGATCTCCGCGGTTTGAAGGCTTTCAAGTGCTTTATACAGCCCATCGGGGTAAAGTGATGTAAAGTAGGTCAGGTGCTGGGAGGAGGGAAGTGAGATGGGAAATCATCGGTTGTGCAGACATTAGCACATTGTGATCTCATCTGCTGCTGTGAAGCTGTAACACAGACTTGATAAAGTCTGCCAAAAATATTTTTCTTCATGTACCTGTCAGTTACTCTGTCTCTTCCCTACAGTTGTTATGTCTGACTGCAGCATGTTCTCAATAATAATGTGCCATGTTGGAAAGTGCTAATGCAATTTGTGTATGAATACTAAACAGCACGTTTTGTAGTTTTTCACCACACTGTGATCTTCCTGTGCTTTTTTATGATCTCTGAGCTTTGATCTTCTCTATCCCAAAACAGAGAGCTCAAACAAGTCCAAAAGAGASCCCCCAAGTCTCTCAAAACACCTGTGCTATCTCTACACAGAAACTCTACTCCTCAAAACAGACAGAAGAAAAACAGCAACAGGAATAATATAGGGGGTTTCCCACACTGTTATTCTCCAGGCTTTGGCATTCCCAGCTGCAAGGKCACTTGAGTGAATCTACCATCATCATCTCCATTCTTCCCCATTTAACTCTTTTCTCCCAACAGTTGATAAATTCAGCTCAACAGGGAGGTCCTCTACAATTAGTTCCTAAATATGSCTTACATGTGTTGCTACTTACATTTCCCTATGTATACCTATTGGACAAAACAAGAATCTTATGGGAAAAAAGGAAATTTAAATTTGCCTGACAATTTCAGGCACACAACTGACTTGAATTCAGGTAGTCATGCCATTTTAAAATGTGTTGCCCTTCCCACAGTGGTCCTTTCACACTGCTCCGCGAGGTGTACAGAGGAAGACATTAAGTGTAACAGAAAAAAAAAAAAAAAAAMCAACATAATTTTACACCAAGTTAGTTTTTTTACTGCTCCTGACTGAGCAAGATTTCATGTGTTTAATGTATAAAAGTCAGCGTGCTGAAGCATGAGGCATCTTACTACTGAGATGTAGCCCTGAGGTGAATTCATCCAAAGCAAGAAACTGTGTGAGATCATCAATTAGAAAAGTCAAAACAATTGTGCCAATAATTGTTTATAGCCAAAATCACCTTTAAATACCATTTATAATAGTTTCTTTAATACRGAGTGTAAAATATCATCTCTTCTAGGCTGAGTATCCCACTGTTCTGACAATTTCCTTAAACTCTTAATGATCCTTTAAAATGAGCAATGATTAATCTATTCATTTATAAGCCTTGTTGTTGAAAGCAGTGATAGACATCACGTTCTTTCACYATTAACAAGTGCCAATTCTTGGGCATTGTGACAAGTTTCATTTGTCAGTGTTCCTGCAATTTTTCACAGAGTTGCTACTCTTTCYATCAGGGCATCCACATTTGGACTAGGAAATTTTGCCAAAGAAATCCCACACAGTTTTCTACAACTTTTTAATAAAGATAGCCTGTGTTAATACTTTGTGCTATCAAAGTAYGTAAAAATGACTCAGCATCATGTTTGAAAGGAAAAGAGAGAGAAATAAATTTGCAGGTTAATTTGGACATCTACCTAATAGCATATGACTCARCTGTTTAGAAAGCCATTACAATTGTTTCTGGAAAAAAATAATGGTTTGATGAAAGAGAGAAGAAAATTGTTTGCTAGAGAAGCAAATAAATGTCATTATTTATGCAAGAGTAAATTCTGAAAAGCAGTGAAATCAGTCAAAAGATTTAAAGAATATTAATTTCCCTCTCCCATCTGTTAAAAAAATATATTTAGAGATGCAGTCTCACCTAAAAACARCTGTACTATTGCTTGTGTCTTTTCGAATTTCATTTATATGAGAGAAAAGAAAGGAATCATAGGAGAATTTTCTGGAGGAAAATCTCCAGCTCTCCAGCCACGTCTCCCTGTGCCTTGAGAGCTCAGCTTTGAGCAGTGCCACTGGCTGCTTCAGCTCTTGCAGATCAATTGCAACTTGCTGCTCCTCTGAGTCTTCTACTGTTTTAGCCTTCAGAAGTCACTCAAGTCTGGTAGACTGAGGAGGCCTGAATGAGAAGGCTGCTGCAGAAATAACAAAATGTCTACATCAGTCACTCTCCTCAGAACTACAGATAAGGTCCCCAGTGCCTCTTCTTCATCAAAAGCTTCAGTGAGTTTGTAAAGCAGAGCAGAAGAGTGGCACACCACACATTTGTAGAGCAGAGTAGAAGAGTGATGTACTACATGGCTGGGCAATACACAAAAAATATGGTTGTCGTGGGTTTAAAACCTGATTTTTTCTAACYGGGCGGAAACACCAGAAATGTTGTAGTTTGAACTGTGCCCATGACGTTCCCTCCCACTCCCCCACYGGAGAGGGAGAAGGGAGAGAGCGAAAACCCAATTAACACTAAATATTTATGGCTTTGAGATAAACATAATTGGAAGAAAGATACCTATGTACTCCACAAAGAGTCAGACAGGCTGCATAACTTAAGTTGCAAAATAGATTTATTACTACACACTACTAAGAATGGCACTGGGTGAAAAAACAAAGATAGGGATATTTACAAAGAGAAGGAAAAATAAAATGGACATACATACATTTTTTCAAGAACAACTTATCTCCTCCATGTTTGTTTGAGAACCACAGGAAGGGCACAGCTTCTCCTTACTGTTCTGTGATCTTTAGGTGTCTCCATTTTTCTTACATCTCCTCACCCTCCTGCTCTGTTTTTTTTTTTCCAGTGCAAGATACTAAAACTACATGCTATCAATTAACATAAACATGGCGGCTGCAGCTACCTTGTTTTGAATTTTTTCTTAAATACTACAAAATACGTCATCACAGAGGTGTAACTATCTTGTGCAATTGGCCCAGGCCTGACTGTCAGCCTGTCCATCAACCTCAGAACCAATGATGGGTTGGCTCTGAAAACAGGAGGGGGGCAGGGCTCCCTTTGCTGGAGAAGAAGAAGAAGGAGACACCCCTAGGACTTCTCACAGCAGCCATCTTTGTGGTCTCCAGGTCCCATCSCCCCACCACCAAAAAAAAATCAGACCAAGTAAAACCATGTCAATGGTATAAGAAGCGTCTTACACTCTAGTGCCACTATGAAGGCCCTTTTGGATCTCACATCCAATGCATTTCTGGTATCAAAATGAAAAGAATAAACAGAGAAATGGGATAAGTATTCTCGCATATCCTACTGAATACTTTTGTGCAGCTAGAAAATTTACAACTCATTGCTGAAGTGTGAAATACCTGGTGCCAAATAGCATATGTACTTCTGGTTCTCATCTTAAGTTTATCTCTTGAGAATAAGTTGCTCCTCTTATTAGTTCTCTAAGTTAAGTAGGGCCATGATAATTTCTCAGGTTTGATGAACGGAGAAGTGTCTTAGTCAGAGATGTATAACATTTCTTTCCTTTACYTGGCTAGCTCTTTTCGTGAAATATTTAATTTCCTCAGAGGTCTCTACTCCTGACTGATATTGGTCATATCTCAAAGTTAAGGGAGGGAAGAAGAATYTCTATAAATACAGATATTGATCACAGGTGAGATTGTGTGAGCCCAGCTTTCCTGACGAGCCAGGTTAAAAGTCTTATAATGGCAAGGTTTCTCAGCTTATGGATTGGTTTGTAACAGTTATGATGGCTAAAATGTCTTTAACTTCTGACTTGCCATGTCCCATCTGGGATGTGCAATGCCCTGACACTTTGATGCTGTTCTCTCTAACTATATATTAAATATTTGTCCTGAAGCCCTGAGGTTGGTTATTGTGTTYCTACACAAGCAGGCTCTTGCTGGCCTGACTTACAGGTATTTTATATGATTTTTTTTCCTACAAGTTTTTGAAACTTCATTTAAAATTTTCGAATCACTATGTTGATGCTCGTTAAACCTAAACAGCCTTCTGAATTAAGTTCTGTATTTGCAGTTTTAAAATGTGAAATAGAAATTGCC
>NW_026623255.1:4011158-4071713 GCF_030028575.1 Malurus melanocephalus
CTGCTTATGTTTGAGCTAGAGCAAACAACTGCTTGTTGTGTGTCCAACATTACTTAGGCCTCAGATCTGCAAAAAAAACCAACTGCACAAGTAGCACCCAGCCTAGTTCTGTCCAAGTTATCACAATACCTGGCACACTTATATTAAATGGGGCTTCCTAAGCCTCATTATTTTGATGGGACTGGATTTATGGCATAATTACATGGACAGTTATTCCAGAATAGCTGAGGGGAAGGTAACCTCTGAAAGGGAGTCAATGTTAAAYCCTTGTAGGGGGAAATGGAATTTTAGCCTCTTAAATTGCCTGAGTTGCAATTGCACACCGTGCCTGACCAGAGCCACACTCCCTGATAGCAATAATCCAAAAAGCCATGATTTAAGTACACTGATAAATTAAATGGGCATGCTGTTCATTTGATATACCTAAAAATAGAATAGACTCATAGAAATACAGAGTCAATAAGGCTGGAAAAGACYTCSAAGATCACTGAGTCCAACCTTTGATCAAAYACCATCATGTCAACTAAACCATAGCACTAGATGCCACATCCTGTCATTTCCTGAACATTTCCTGGGGTGGTTACTCTACCATTTCCCTGGGCAGCCCATTCCAAACCTTGACAACCTTTTCAGTAAAGATATTTTTCCTGATGTCCAACCCAAACATCCCATGACACAGCTTGAGGCCATTTCCTCTTGTCCTGTYGTTAATTATGTTGGAAAAGAGGTTGATCCCCACCTCTCAAAGACTCCTTTCAGGTAATTATAGAGAGTGATAAGGTCACCCCTGAGCCTCCTTTTCTCCAGACTAGACAAGCCCAGCACCCTCTGACACTCGTCACTGACTACTTCGTCCTGGATGCTCCCCGTCCTTCTCTGCCAGCTCAGTGGCTGATTACCCTGAGGACAAATGATCATTCTGTCAAAGACTGAGGCAAAGGCAGAATTAAGTACCTCAAACTTTTCCCCCTCCTTGCTGGCAATGTTCCCCTCCATGTCCAATAAAGTGTTCTTTTGTTGTTAATGTATTTATAAAAGCACTTTTTAGTAGCATTCACAGGGGTTGCCAGTTGAGTTCTCGCTGAGCTTTTACCTTTCTGATTTTCTCTTCACGAGACATAGTGATATTCTTGTACTCTTCCTGAATTGCCTGCAATTTCTTCCAAAGATGCTTTTTCTCCCTGAGTTCCAATGAAAGYTCTCCATTCATCCAGGCTGGTTTTCTTCCCCTATGGCTCGCCTTTCAGCACATAGCCTGCTCCTGCAAGTTACCTTTCCTTTAATACATCTTTCAAGTGAGTTTTGAATGGACAACTTCTTTTTTAATTGAAGTGATCTCTGGAAAGGARGGAAGGATTCTGGAAGGTATAGTAGAATCTCTAGAACATCTAAAAATCCCACTCCCATAAACCTGAAGAATAATGTGGAATGAAAAAGGAAGCCATGASTACTAGCAGTTTTAGTTTAAATAGTTGTTTCAGAAAATTGCAATTGTGAAATGTAAGTTACCATAAAATACTCCGAAATCTTTTTGAATAACAGATAACATAGCACACAAAGACACACAGTAATTGCTACTGCTTTAAGCTGCTAACAAAAATAAATTCCCAGAGTAACACAATTTCAAGCTGTCATGACACGAGACCGGTAAAGACAATCAGGCATTTATAAGAAAAACTATTTAGTTATCTTTGAGTTTCACTGTAAAGACTGCTAAATTTAGGCCATGTTATGATCCAGTTAGTCATGCTGATTAATATCATTCTGTGAGCATAATTAACTAGAATGACTCATTGAATAAAGTCCTGTTCAGTACGAGCAACAAAGCAGAATCTGACCCCTTTGGAAAACAGGCTTTTATTTCAAAAGCTCATCCTCTTTGGGGCTGGTATCACCAAGTTCCTGCTGGTCTGCCATACACATAGACTGGCTGTATAAATGGATATAAATTTGTTTGGTTTTTTTTTGTTTTTTTTTTTCAATTTAGCATCTGAACCTTGAAGAAAGAGAAACTGCAACTAAAGCAAGGATTTTTTAGCATTTCAATAAAGTAAACATGTGAGCAATATATGGAACAGTAAGTACTCTATGGAAGCAAATAAACCAACCAAAACTCAGTAAAAGACAAAGAAATTAAGAGTTAATATCTCTTCCATGGACTTTTTAAATGATTGTATGTTCAAAAAAGAATTAGTTTAAAAGAAATAATTGCCTAAAGSAACATAGTGGAGAAAATCCCTATTTTAACAGAGCTGGCTTTATTTACAGATTTGTAAAACAGTATGAATAATCACTGAGCCCTAAAATGTTACACTTCAGGAAATGAYTTATTTCTTTTCCTGTTGGCTTCTGAATGGAAATCTGACACACATAGTGAAATATTTGTTTAAAACTTCAATTTATTTGCTCTACAGGCTTCCTTTGCTTATCTATCTGTAATTATTCTTCTGCTGAAGTTGCTGTATTATCATAATAGAAAACCCATTAGTTACTTGTGTAGTATTATCTTCCTGTAATCTGTCTCCTCCTGAGTTTCTATATACCTTGCCCTTTTTTTCTCTGTGGAAGTCACAATAGGAATTTCTTGCAGCACTTCACAGGCTGGAGATACAGAATATTATTATTTTGTTGAACACTATCATACTTCAGCAATGAATAACAAGGCAGTCTCTGGTTCCTCAGTGAATGTCAGCTTGAGATTTTTCCCATGTGCTGTCACAGCTGCAATGTGCAGAGATTAGAGTTAACCATGTACTTGTACTCAAAATCCTCTAATATCGATGTGCAGATTKTCAGTGATGCCTTCAATGGTGGGTTCTGGTGTGGGTGAGTGTGCATGTCAGCGTTCCCCAGCCCGATGCYTCAAGCACCAGAGCTGCTGTCATTCCCTTTTGTGCTCACTCACCAAAACTTGTCCATTAGTAAGAAATATTATTTTCTAGTATCTTTTTTTTCATATCAACTTAAGGCAAGTTCTGCTTAGCCACTGCCCTGCCATGTGAGCTGTGTACTCACACCTGAGCTGCTGTACATGCAAACTTCCCTCACACACAAGAACTGCAGTGTTCCCACCATGATGGCAGCCCTGCAGTTTGTGAGCCAGGTGCCATAAAACAGAGAACATCAAAACTTGGGACATGCTGCAAACATGTAAAGGATTACTCAAATTTTGTTACYCAGACAGCTATGTCATCCTTGAAGCTGGCAGCAGGCTATCACTGTCATTCATAAGGGCAGGTTGTCATATGCCTTTGGCTGACCACATTGCAGGACTTTTCCTGGAGCAAGGTCTTGGCAGTTCCAGGATGCGCTGAAGCAGAGCTTCACTGCTATTGTTTCTGCTCCAATACATATCTTTTTCACAGTCAGATTTCTACCATAGTCAGGMGGTTTTGCACCACGACTTTGCAAACTTTTCACTGATTCTGCCACTGATAAAACTTGGAAAGACAGCAACAAAGATCAGTATGTTTAAACAACTGTCAAAGATTGAAAACATGCACTTCCAGTGAGTCTTAAAAGACCAGAAGATTGATATTTAATAGTATGAGTCCCATGTTGTTCACAAAAGAACCTTTCTATTATATTTAGATGACAATCTCTTCCACTAAAACATGAGGACTGAAACAGGGGCTTGTCTCAGTTCCAGCTCACCTTGCTGCATGTGGGCAGGGGCAACTGTCTTTTATGTGGGAGCTGGGTGGCTGGAGCACAAACTCAGGCAAATGCATCCCCAACCCTGCAGAAGAGCATGGACGTRAACTAGTTCATTAGACAAGAGTGAAAACACCTATGGGATTTCAAAGTTGTCTTAAAGATGTCTTTTATCATAAAGGCACTTTTGTGGTTTTAGAAGAGAAGACTGAAAGAGGAAAAAAAACAGAGTTTATAAGAAAATTTTCTCGTGGTTTTTTTCAGAAGAATAGGCGTTTCTTCAACTTTATCAAGGTGACATAGCAAGTTAGTGATCAAGTCAAAGCTAATTCTCCATTATTTGGCTAAGATTTCTGTCTCCTCATAGATTAATGTTAGCATACCAAATTACAGAGAATATGAAAAAAAGAGAGATTCTTTCATTCTATCTTGAATTTATTCATTATATAGCAGACATTTCTTCTAGTGATAATGATTAGCCTTCAAGATGTAAAGCATATGCATTTCAAAGACAATTAATTTTGATTCAGTACTGCTCAACTAGGTAAAGTGAAGGATATGTGCTGCAGAGTGGATTTTTTATGTTATGGAAAAGTTTAACTCCAAAGGGTTTTATTTAGCTTCAGTAGTTTAAGCTCATCAATGTCACTTCAAGGAGACTAAACATGCATTTGATTTTGAGACTTCCAAATAGAATTGGGAAATGTTTAGCTGCTTTGTTGGTTATTAAAGGCAGTTATCTAATCTTTATGTGTCCAGACCATGCATACGAAAAATAAAATAAGATCAAATAATGATAATAATAATAAACCATCAAAATCTTGCTTAATTTTTGAAACCATATATAGGACCATTTCTTTCRTCTTGGATACTATATCTTCTTAAAAATACTGTATTTTAAGTGGGAAAATTATCCTGTATTATAAAGTTTTCAGGTCCTGTAAATGTATGTTTCTCTCTGACTTTAGGTCTTAGAAGTGTTACTTTACTCCATGTTTGAAGGTGTTTCCAGAAGTTTTAACTAAGCATAGTTATGACAATTTTTCTTCAAACTCTTTGAACAACTTTGTTTACTGAAAAAAATTACTAAACTTTTAGTATATTTTGTTTCAATTAACCATTTTTTTGAAATCGTTGATTCAGATCCATATTATTCCTATTTATTATTTCAGAGACATAAAAAATACATTAAAATAGATCACACTTTTATTTCTTTACACATTTTTCTATGGCTGAAAGAAACCTCTGCTTGAAGGAGTGTTCCTGTATGGATTGATGGCATGAAAAAGCACAGCTAGAAAGAAATGCTAATCAGAAGGAAAATCATTGCCTTTAATGCTAAGTTTGTATGGTCTCTAAATACATATTAAGGAGCTTACTTATAAGAAAAAAATTCTTTTCAGATTTGYGTAGCTTAACTTTTGAAAGGATTTATAGCTTCTTATATTTCAGGGGAAAAAAATCAAGACATTTTTTGTGTACGGGCTTAAATATAGCTTGTGGAATTTAACTTTGCTAAGTCAGATTTAAAATATTTCAATCTAAAGCCATGGTTTTAATTCATATTCCAATTTTCCAGCTGCAATTCGAGCTCCTTAGCCTTTAGCAGTGAAGTCCTACCAAAACATTCCSAAATCATGCTTGAATGTGTTGTTAGGAGGCAATCTCATTGACAGAAATTGAGAAGCTGGACATCAAAGCAAAATACAAGAATGCTCTGCAAACTGTAACATAGAAATAGGTGTTCTTGCTGGACATCGCCATAGCTACAAAATCCAGATTACAATAAAGTTTAAATTCAATGGCAGGACTAGCAATTTACTGTCACAAAATAAAGAAGAAAGCAAGAAAACCAAGTCACACAACAAAACCAAAACCCAGACAATACAAACAAAAAAAAAACCCAAATGCATCCAAACTAAACAGGACCTTCAAGCCTTTGCCGTGCTGCATGCTGATGGTAGGTCTTGAAAGAAAAGTTGAAAAGTTTTAAACATTTTTAAATCTAACAGTTCTGACTGACGCTCTTCCTGGAACCCCTGGCAAAAGTTTGTATTTAACTTTGACTATTACATGCAGTTTGTAAATGCTTCATACTTTGCAAGTTGTGAGAAATTAATTACTTTGACTGAAGATTATTTCCCAGTTCCAGCAGAAGATTTGTAACAACATCATTAGATAAGATCAAATTGCACATTGAGTAATCTAAATTCAGTAGTGCCTGAGCAGTATGATCTAGCTCYCTTTAATTAATTAACCCCTCAAAAATTGCAGCATTGAACATCCAGTTGAGAGAGCAATTAATGTCTACAACAAATTATGTCAACATTCTCTTATGTTTTATTCATACACAACTTCACCTAATGTAATTAGAGACTAAGGGCTTCTAATTCTGCCGTTATTTACACCCTGCACATTGCACACTTCATTGGCTAATTTGAACCAAAAAAAATGAAGATATAAGACTTTCTGATTTCAATTACCTTAAGTTGATGTTCTGCTGCCTACAGCTTATCCGTACATATAGGAGGAAGTGTCAGACACCCTGCAGCATGTTGTGGCGTGTTGAATAAAAATCAGAGAAAACACGAGAAAGGTTAACTTGCCGTGAAATAGAAACACATCAGTTTTTAGAWAATGGAAATATTTAAAGAGAAAACATGTGAGAAAAAATTAAAAGCTTCTCATTTTTAAATTGAAATTATGACACGCAATTCAGTTTTCCAGTTTTRCTTAACCTTATGATCTTTGCCATTTAGACCCAGCAAATAAAATTACTATTTCATACACAAAACAAGGAATCAAAACATAGATTTCAACTGACTTCTCAGCAGGTTTTGCTATACCTTTAGTGCTGACACTTCCTTATTGGTAATAATCATTGTTGTATGAATAACAACACCTCCTATGAACTTCTTCCAAGATTTCCAATACATGAAGAATTTCTAACAGTAGTTAAGTGTCAAATCCAACTCTTTCCCAGGGCTTGGAAAATAACAGGACAAGATCTTTTGAACACCTAAGTAGTATTTCTGTAATGAAGAATGCTCTTATTAAATGTTCTAAACGTTTTGCCAAAAAAAATGTGTGAATTTTTGCCAAAATTCACACATTTTTCTTGATCATTCTGGTGAGAACTAGAATGTTTAACAATTTCTCAAGTACAAGTCACCTTTGTGAAACACCTTATCAACATGAAAAATTCTGACTTTGTTTACATTTACCTTTCAATTTTTTTGCACAATCTTTCAAGTGTGTATTTTCTTTCAAATTATCTTAGCTGAAGGATCTATCTCTTGGATTCAGGAGATGGGTAGACAAGATGGACAAATGTTCATAAGCACATATTCAGACTAATTACAGAAAACTTGGTGTCTCAACAAATTGGGATAAGGCCCCAAAAAAGTAAATGCAGTTGAATACTGCTAAATCAGTGATGTATTTCTCTAGTATGTCTGATAGACTTTTTTCAGAAGTTACACATTTGGACAGYTTATTCTATGCAGCAATATTATCCTAATATTGAAAAGAGAAGTAACAAATACAGAATCCCCTATCATTATCTTTGTAGGACTCAGGCAGTTTTTCCTACTATTACACAAAGGTGGTTCTCGACAATTCAGTCCTAAAACTGAGCGATATTGCTTTGGTGAACAGGACATAACCACCCTTTCCCATTAAAATTACATGTGGTTCTATGGTGAATATGCAAAACTATTTTATCAAAAGCTGCTATAACAGGTTTTTAATGGGTCTTTGCTAAGTGTTCTTTTGAAAATTGTGCCATGTACCTCTCAAATAAAGAAGAATTTTAACACAAAAAGTAAAAATCCTAATAAGAATACTAAGAAAAACTTTATGTCCTGTAAGTATTCACATGGAAAAAAAAGACTTTACTGTAGACTAGCTTCACTCTGTTGTGTCTCCATGTGCTCAACTCTCATATTTTTTTCAAGATGATTAGTAATCTGATTTTTCTCCCAAATTCAAATTAAATTCCCTCCCTACCTTCTGTTTAACAAACCTTCATCTTTGTAGTGACTTTCAAAGCCACAGGATAGTCCTAAAGTAATTGAAATTTTTAGTTCTGCTGTTAAAATTAGAGAAGAAAAAAATCTCCTTTGTTTTGRACTCTAACTTGGGCTTTATGTTCTTTATGCTCCATAAATCAGCAACCTGGACTTCTCTGATTTGAACTGCATTTCCAAATGTCACTGAGTATTTTACATTATGTAAATAACTCATAAAGTACAGGGTCTGGTACACAAAAACAACTCAAAAAACCAAGGGAAAAATGAAAGAAAGAATCAACAAAAAAAACCCCCAGCAAAACCAAGGAAACAGAAGTGTAATTCTTTCACTGAATGCACTTTCCTCAGAGAGCTTGACAGGAGTTGGTGAGACATTTAAAATCGTAGTTAAATTCAAAGACACCCCTCTATCTATGTGTATTAACACAGAAAATCCACTTGCCTTATTTTCTCCRAAGTCATTCATTCATCCTTYCAGGATTGTYCTAGTTTCAGATGGAGTTAATTTTYTCTCTAGTAGCTGGTACAGYGCTGTGTTTTGGATTTAGGATGAGAATAATGAGATGAAAYACTGATGTTTTAGTTGATGCTCAGTAGTGCTTACCCAAGTCAAGGACTTTTCCATTTCTTTTTTCAGATTCCTTCCTGGTGCCCAAAAAACTGAATGGGAACAAAGACAGGACAGGTGACCTGAACTAGTCAAAGGGATATTCCATWCCAGAGAAAGTCAAGCTCCATATATAAACTAGGGGGATTTGGCCAGGAGAGGTCAATGACTGCTCAGGGATGGGCTGGGTATCGATCAGCATGTGTTGAGCRTCACTTGTCTTTCCTGAGTCTTCTTCGTCTCTCTCTTTTCACTGTCTCACTTTTCATTACATTATTATGATTGCTGTTACTATTGTCAGTGATGTCATTATTCTTTGTTTAAATTATTAAATTGTTCTCATCTCAACAGATAGGTTTTACCTTTTTTCCCAATTGTCCTCTTCATTCCACCAGGGCAGCGGGAAGTGGTTGGTGTGAGTGAATGGTTGCATTGTACTTAGCTGTTAAATGGTGTTAAAYTATGACAAGAATAAAAGTCATCTGGTGCCTGGACAATCCATATACTGGTCAAACTCTTTCTTGGATCACTTTAAGTCTGTGATACAAAGGAAAATGCCAGTTATATTGTTCCTCTTTAGAGAAAGAGCATTTGTTTGAGTTAAACTAACATACTTGCAGATTTGAAAGCATTTCTCCTTGTTCCCCYTCAGTTCCAAATCTTGTTTTTAAGACCTATTGTAGTTTGGTGAAGAAAACTGTACCACAGGGATGAGGCCTTTACAATTAGAYTGTATTGGCTCTTGACTACAAGGTCACTTTTTATTTCTGCTTGTGAATCTATCCTTTATTGGGATACATGAAACAGATTCATTATTGACTTGTTTTCACTTTATGATCTACTATATGTAATAGATCTCCCAGATTTTTTGGCATGGATATTTTGATTTCCCTTATATAAGATATGTAAGCTGAATTGCAGTATCTCTTTACCAAAAAAAAAAAAAAAAAAAATCTTTTTTTTTTTTTGTTGCTAAACTCCATAGCTACCATCTCCACAAGTCATAAAAGTACAAATCCCACTGCTAAACAACAAGGAAGAATGAGAACTCTTTTTAATAATTTTAATAATGTTCTAACTACTTCCTTTGCATTTCTGCTTCTTTAATATAAATTTAAATAGCATGAAGGTTTTTTCAAGGAGCTAAACAAGTGACAATTCCTATGTTCATGACCTCAGAACTGATTTGATAGTTCATTTTTTGACAGTGATGACATCTTGTGATACATTTGATTCTTTGCAAATATTCATTTTGTTGACATTAATTTAAAAGGTCCCYAGCCATCAAGAGTTTGCAATATGAGAGTTGGAAGACTGGAAGGAGGGTGGGAAGGATGGTCCAGAGGACTACAGTTTAGTTAGCCTAGTGTGAGTTCCAGGCAAGGTTAGTGAAAAGATCCTGATCAATCCTGTCACTGCAGGACACATGTGGGCCAACCAGGGGATTGAGCCTGGTCAAAAAGACAGGTCCTYCTTGATGGACCTGACATTCCACGACAAAAGGACCTGCTTAGCAGATGAGGGAACCGTTCTGGATGTTGTCTATCCAGACTTCAGTAAAGTCTTTGACACAGTCTCCCACAGCATCCGCTAGAAAAACTGGCTGCTCATGGTTTGGATGGGGGGGCTCTTCTTTGGGTAAGAGCCTGGCTGGATGGCCAGGCCCAGGGGGTTGTGGTGAATGGAGCTAAATCCAKCTGGGAGCTGGCTACCAGAGGTGTTCCCCTGGGCTCAGTGTTGGGGCTGGTCCTGTTTAACATTTTTATTGATAATCTGGACTTGGAAATTTGCAGATGACACAGAGTTGGGCGGAAATATTGATCTATGAGAGGGTGGGAAGGCTCTGCAGAGAAACCTTTGCAGACCTGATCGATGGACTGAGGACAATGGCATAAGGTAAAAGAGCCGGGTCCTACACTTGGCTCGCAGCARCCCCRTGMAGTGCTACAGGCTGGGGGAGAAGAAGCTTGAGAGTTGTTCAGCAGAARGGGACCTGGGGTACTGGTTGAGAGATGACTGAATATGAGCCAACAGAGTGCCCAGGTGGCCAAGAAGGCCAATGGTTTCCTGACCAATATCTAAAACCATGTGGCCAGGCAGTGATCATCCCCCTGTACTTGGCAGTGGTGAGGCTGCACCTCCACTCAGGTTGGGCCCCTCACTCAAAAAAAGGTCACTGAGATGCTGGAGCCTGTCCAGTGAAGGGCAAACAAGGCTAATGAAAGATCTAGAAAACATGTCTTGTGAGAAACAGCTGAGGGGTCTGGGTTTGTTAAGTCTCAAGAGGAGGCTCAAAGGAAGCCCCAAAGGAGGTTGTARTGAGGTGGGGGCCAGTCTCTCCTACCTTGCCTGTAGTGAAAGGATGGAGGAAAGGGCATTAAGCTGAGACAAGAGAGATTCAGCTTAGATATCAGAAAAAGCGTTTTCACTGCTCAAGACATCAGTCACTGGGATAGTTTCCCAAGAAGGTGCTGGAATCACCATTCCTGAAGGTGTTGAAGAGGCGTCTGGTGCTGGGTGATGTAGTCTGGTGGTATAAGGATTACAGTGATGGGTTGACAGTTGGACTTGATGATCTTAAAGGTCTGTYCTGACCTTGATGTTTCTATGAATCTATGAGCTTAAGAGTAAAGGAAATAAGGAAAACATGAGAAAAAAAGGTTTTTTTCACACCACTATAGTCACAACCTATCAGTTACTTACCATATTTATAGACATTACAGGAGAGAAGATTTTTAGCTTGACATCTGAAGATGATTAATGCACTGACAGAGCAGAGTCTTAGAAGCAGTTGCTCTGGTGTATTGGTTGTATCATGGAAGAAAGCACATAGAAGGAAAATTGGCTCGATGGGTGATGYAGGCTGGCATTTCCCAGCACATTCAACTTGATGACTCAATGACAAATAAAAGATGGGAGATTGGGAGGGTTTATAATTAAGGGCTATAAGAGAGAAGACCARTAGTTTATAATTACATTTGAATGTACTATTTGTTTCTTCTGAATACTAATTGAACTTTAAAATTTGCTTTCTACAAACAAGCGGGTGCAATTCCATTCCCCAAATATCTRTATGATGCAGGCAAATGAGCATTGCAAGTACAGCCAAAGCAAATTTATTGAAATGTGTCTTGCACAGAAAATTGCTGTACTACACTTTCAGGTCTTCATCTGAAGCCATGCATTAATCTCATTCTCTTTTACAATTATTTTCTGGCTCAGCAGACTGTTTCTCTCCAAAAGTGAAGTAAAAAATAGTAGATTCTGGATCACCTCATATTTTGTCACCTTTCTGCTGCAACCCTAAAGCATCCATAGCCTGTACTCCAATTTTTTTTTTTAGGATGTTTCAAAGGAAATATCTTCTTTGTGTCATCTCCACTGTAGCCCAGTCCAACAAAGAGGTAATTACAATGGAGTAAGAAACCTTGATAGATACATGGATGCCTGATAAATACTTTGTGAACCCATGAAAAACAAAAGCAGCCTTTTCAACATGTTTAACATTCCTTGAGGAGATTGATAATCTGATTTTTTTTTTTTTTAAATCAAAATTAAATCTCCCACCTTCTGTCTAAGAGAATTTAATCTTTATAGTGACTTTCAACGCTGTGGGATAGTCTTTGTAAATGAATTTTCTTGTTACATGATAAAAATTACACTGCAGTTCTAAAACCTAATTTAGGGCGCATGGACTTTAAGCTCCATTAATCATCRGCATGTCCTTCAGCTGAAGTGTGCTCACCAGCTTTCACAGGCTGTAATATATTATATAACCACATAAAATATAAACTGCAGTAATAGACTCTTTTTAAAAGATAAAATGCAAGACAAAGCTTATGTATAAATATAGAAACCCATTTTATTGGGCTGCTACCATGGTACAAACCTTGAAATTGAAATAAAATTACCTATGCTTTCAGATCCTCTTTAGAGGTTGAGTTCAATTAACATGAGAGGGACTTATTAACCTACATGAATGCCACAGTATATGAATGCAAACCTTTGCAAAGCTTTATTTCAACTCTTGCTGATAACACTCATTATCTCTTGTCTACATCATTATTCCATTTCAAAACGGGTGTGCGATAGAACCAAAAGTACTGATAATTTTTCATGATTTATAAATATTATCACTCTTTGTACAGGACTGCCCTCACAGAGAAGGGCAAAAACTACATTTGAAGAAGCAGTTTTCYTCAGTGCTTTACCACTGGGGCATCRAGACACTSATGTCCAATTTCAGGAATGTGTATCTGGATAAAGAATGTGCTTTCKGCAAGATGCACAGTAGGGAGATGCCTGCAACTCATTATCTATCTATCAAGTACAATAACATGGTTCTTCCAAAAGGTGTGCTTCCCCCCTAGCTTCTCATTCATTTGTGCAATGTAACTTTTAGAAAAAAAGATAAGTCCTGGCTTGCAATCTGAAAATCATGTCCTATATCTGTTTTTTCAATTTATACGCCTTCCTTACAGTTTCTTTCTTCTTGTCTTTATGTTCTTGTCAGAGTCATTATTTCATTGTCTCTTTTACTCTGTTATTCTCAGCTTGGTGCTTTTTTCTTTTTGTTATTGTTGTTGTTGTTAGTCTGCTAGAAACCTTTGGATTAATTTGTAAGCATTTGTAAGTATTTGTGCCCAAAAGGTGACTGAAAGTTAATTTCTGCAGGTACACAATTTTCAGCTCTATGTTGTGAACAGAGTTCATTTGCCTGGGACCCTGCATTATCCTAGATGAAGATTATCTCTGCTGTTATTTGGAGCAATGCCTGAGTGCATTTGGAATGTGCTCAGGATCTCARATGAGAACATGTATCTTGAAATTGGATAAAAGCTAGCCAGTAAGCTTTGAGATGCATGCCAGATGGAGGAATCATGATGGTTGGGGGRCAATATCTATTTAATGCAGCAATAAAAAGTGATAAGAAAATTTGTACACCTGCAAAATGCAGATACCACCAAGCTAATGCCAAYTGAGCCTTGGCACACCAGGCCAAGRATCATCCTGGAGCGATAAGCCCCATCCAGCTCAGCTTTTCACTCACCAAATCCAGTCATCTCAAATCCAGAGGCAAATTAATGCCACTATGGTGCATGCAAGTATTAGGATTTCTGTAGTTCAGAGTAGTATAGCATGCCCAATGCATATCGAGACTGTTTTTGTTAGTAGACTTTCTCTAGCAGTATTATTTTACTTAATTAATCATTGCTACCCTTTTTTTTTGTTGTTACACTTAATGAATTGTCACAATTCCAAGAATGAATTCTACTACAAGATCCAAATACATATATTATTGTATACAAAAGTATACATTTTGCAAAAATACAGTCAATGAAATGCATCTAAAAATGGGAGAAGCTTTCAACCACTGCACTGATAAAGGAGAAACTCTTTTATTTTGTAAAGTGCTTTGTAGGGAGACTGAAAGAATGGTCTCTAGAGCTATACACTATACGGCCTAACTCCAAAGTCACTATGTTTGGGGTAGAGGCCATGTCCTGTCAGAATCTCTTTTTATATTTCCAGCAATATTGCAGACTATTATAATAGACTGAAAACAAAAATTCTCCTCTATACAATGTTCCCAGTTAAACTCTGTTCCCTTGTTACATCTATGTGCTAAGATAGAAGTGTAATGTAATTTAGCTATTCAAATTTCCTTTGAAGTCAATGGAGGGAGACAAGCACTTTAGAAGAATGTTCCATCCAGTTCCCAAAATCAGAATCCCACTCTTCAATTCAGAGAGATAARATAGACTTCTTTTGGACAGAAGCTGAAATCTATGTTGTAGATAGAATCATAGAATCACACAGTATATCTTATCTAGTTGTCTGAATTCTCTGCATTACCTGTGGTAAAWAATAGTAATTTCCATTCATCCCAAAGTAGATTCCAAATAGGATGGATGAGTTCATTGTTAAAGTTACMTTTCTTCTCACTTGAGTGCTAAGGGAGATGATGGACATCTGTCTTAGGTATGAAAGTCAAATATATCTAACTATAATATATTCTGTCTCAATTACTAAGATTGTTTTCTTTCTTAACTGAGCCTAAGCTCCTATCCTTGACATTTCAACTTAGCTAAATCCAAAATGTARGTAAAATGAATCTCATGTGCTTCCCCATCCATGCCCTTGTATTTGCAGATGATTATCTATTTAATTACATGCTCCTAAGTCTTGCTGAGCACCTTTTTGATTCCTACGTTGAAATTATGTGTTCATTTCGAAGTTCTGAAAATTAATGATCTTTCCAATAATTTAGATAACAGTGCAATTTCCAGCTATGAATGTGCATTAGAAAGCAAAGGGATCTCTTTCCTTTTCTTTCTATCCACAAGTTCTAGCACCTGGTTGTACTTCATCTTCCCTCTGCCAGGGAGATTTACATAACTGTTTTCAAACCATAACAGGTTTTCACAACCTTTTCATTTCTTTCCATTACTCAGAAAGGGTGTTTTTCATAAATATTTGTGTGACATATGTACTCCTTCTGAACTGTAATAGCATTGGAGAAAAAAGTYACCGTTCCCTTTCTTCTTCCTTAGAGAGTGTTAATTAATGAATCTTACACAGCTTCCATCATTACCATCTTTTTGGTTCCCTTATAATGTTTGTACAGATCATAAACAAAAAAATTACATGCAGAACATCCCATAATGGATCACCTAATGTGAGAAGGGAGGGTTTTGGGGGCAGGGGGAGAAGACATGTTTTATTGCAGCAGCTCTTGTTTTATATTACAGCCCCATCTGCCTGTGCTGGACCTTTGGATGACATCCGACAGTACAAGCTAAAACAATGATCACTCGGAAAACACTTCAGCAGATCAGCCAAATTATCAGACTCAAACCAGATGGTACCGCAAAAATAAGTGTCTTTTTCWCCACAAGTTTGAGGAGAAATGTCTRAGACTGACTACTCTTAAAATGWTGATAAAATMTTCATACAAACCTTTTATAATATYGGAAWCAACTCTCCCACTGTCAGGKGAGGGAATAGGCTATTTTACCTTTTTTTAAAATTAAATATGGGTTGTTCAGACTGCCTTTTTTAAACCACTTTTTCATGAGGTAGCATTTTCTGTATAGGATAATAATGTCAATATTAGGAAATAATTCTTTTTTATTGAAGATCACTTCTTTAGAAGTGCACTCTGCATGTGAGTGCATGTACACATCTGCTATGGTGATAACTRACAAAGACCTGTTTTACTTGGTGCATATGCATACTACTACAGTGTTTATATTCTRAAYTRTAAATACTCCAGATTCTTTSTATAGARGGTCCAAYKGACCTTCCAGTCCAAATTAGCAAAGCCAGAGATTTTCCTCAAGAATCTATCAATTACAGAACCCTCTGCACTAAGTATCTGTGGGTTGATTTACTGARTTATCCTTTTTCTCTTCTATTTCTTGTACTTCATCAGTTTTGGATTCTGCTATTTTCTCTACCTTCATTGTCAATTTCTTCTACATATAGGAAAGTGGTCATTATTTTGCACSAAATATGTTTAACACATTTTATGTGATAATCCAGTACAGAGTATATTGTCTGCAATCTAAAAACAGAGTGACGCTTTTTTCCCAAATTCTTCTTGATAGATCAGTCCACTAAATATATAAATAAATAGCTATTCATGGTTATTTACTATCAAGAAACAGAAAACTTCTCAAAGTTGAGTTATGAGATATGGTTTGATCATTTTGGAGTATTATTACTTTTAGACTCAGCAATTTGGCAGTGTTAAAATATGATGATCATTTTCAGCCTTCTTGACAGGAGTTCAAGACAGGTATGAAATTTAAGGCCTAATTTTGTTCCCTCCCTCTACTGGCATAAATCAGGACAAATGCCATTTCATTCAGTGGAGATACATCAATGTAAAATTAGATGTTGGTCCTGATGTCAACTATCACTCMAAAAACACTACCAATAATACTGTTTTATTATTATTGTTGCACTTGATAGTGGTATTCTGATATTTCYCAAAAAAGCAATGACAATATTGAGGTACTAGTGCACAAACCATGTGCTGCTTGCACACCATTATCCTCACCTTTTGGAAAATGTGCTATCTCCTGTCAGCAATGCTTTGGTTATCTGTCTTCCCTGCATGCAATTCCCGTTGTGAAGGATCGCTCATGGGCAGTACATTACTTGAATAGACAACTCTCTAACAAGATCTACACCTTTATTTATGATCAGATAGCACACGAGAAAACAAAGAGGGAGGAGGCAAAAAAMSAGGCAAATATAGSAGTAATGTGATCTTGCACAGTTTAGTAGTGAGAATGACTTGGTCATWGTGAATAATTGAAGCTTTCCGATGTAAATAAAACATTATCAGCAGTCTCCATCTGCCTTCCACTTGCTTTATTAATTACTAGAAGAGAAAGTGTGCGTGACAAGGTGGGGGATTTTTACCACTAGAAAAATAACATTTTTCATCTCTTCTCCTTTGACCAATTGTTGAGATTTGCTAGTCCTTACTAAAAATGTGACAAGAGTAATGTCATTTGTGGTTAACTCTTGGTGTCTTATTTTCTCTCTTCAATCTTCTCTCCTTCAGCAGGCTAAAAGATCTTTAATGTTATTCTGTCCTTTGCATGCAATACTGTGAACAGATTGGTGTTGTCAGGGAATTACATCCAATCTGTGCTGGGCTTTGAAGAGGAATTGTTTATGATTAGGCGATTTACAGTTGAAGTGGGCAGAAGATGGCAAGGCCTATAATTAGAAGGAGGGAAATTTATCTCCCAACAGCATGTTCCTCCCTCTGAGCAGAGCCCTAGAGTGAGAAAAGGGCAGATGTAAACACACTTCTCCTCCAAGCTGGCTGAATCTGCACCTGGGTTTGATTGAGTCTGGGTTGCTGCTGCCAGAAACAACAGTTGGACTTCATCCTGGTTAGGAAAGGCAAATTCTGTCACCACTGTCTTCTTTGCTTAGCTTATCTGTTGTGTTTTCCAAAGCGTTTTGTTGAAATACATCTGCCTCTTCTGACCCAGTTGGCCGAATGTGCACGTACAAGCTATGGCATATTACCTGCTCCTGGGTTTGAGCAGTCGCAGCTCACTTGAAGAGTTGAAAAGGAACCAAAAAGCCCCAGAGTAAGTAACATCTGTCTGAATGTGAACAAAGAGACATTTTCAGTGTCCCAAATTTCTTGTTTAAATCTGTGTAGCTGTATCCTCCCTCTGTTCTCCTGCCTGTAACCGCATCAGGGATTTGGCTCTGCCATTGGGGCTGTGTCAGTCCCCAGCAGGGGACAGAGGCTACAAGCCTTTTCACAGATATTACACACATTTACCAGTCGAGAGAACRTGGCATGGCAAAGAGCTCATGATTCCTACTTCCCATATCAACTTGCTCTCTGACTGTCCTAGGGACATCTTTGCTTACCTTATGGGTGTCTGTGGAGCAAAGCACCTACCTTTCTAAAGCTAGCTTCTTTTGTTCCAAATCATCACCCAATTCTCATGGTCTACTCTGCCGTTCTCAAGGGTCTCCTAGAAAGAAAAATTAAAAAGAGTTTCTGATTAGAAGTATATCAAATAATTCTACTCTACATTTCTTCTGGAGCAGTCCACATATTATTTTTATTGTCTATTTTAGAAGTCTGAGTAGCAACTTGTAAAATGCAGAATTTCAGTCAGCTAAAGTTTTAAAGATACAAAGTTGCCTTTTGACTGTAAAATCACCCCTAGCTAAACGTTTTCTTTGTTGAATGGGATAGTAAATAATATATCATAGAATCATAGAATATGYTGGGTTGGAAGGGYTTATATAGGATCAYTGAGKCCAACTCCTGGCCCTGTGCAGAAATCCACCATGAGTTTCAAAGCGTTGTCCAAACACTTCTTGAACTCAGGCAGGCTTGGTGCAATAGAATCACAGAATAATAATGGCAACATGGAATAAYAAATGGCAACCTAGATTTTCCAGACTTTGGGTTTCCCATTCAAGAAGCTGTTTCTTCCTCTGCTTTTCTCCTTCTCCTTCACTCTAAACTTGAGAAAAAAATTATTTTTTTAATGTGTTAAGGCATATTAAAAAATTAAGAGAAAGACATATGCTCCCAGACTGAAATTCCATATCTAAATAAATAGCAGTCAGTCATCAATACTTCTAGTCTGTATGAATTTCCAGCCTAGACAAGCTACTGTCATCCACAAAGCTGCTAAGGAAACAGAGAGAAAAGTTACATGGTGATTTGTTTTTTAATCATCACTTTATGTACATCTGGAAAACAGATTGTTATGTAGCATTTTTTTTGCAGCCCTCTTTTAACCAATTGTTTCATTGTCCAGTCTCCCCCAATTTCTCACAGAACAGAGATATTGTAATTAGTTTCTATAGTTCATAAAGGATTTTCTGCAGGATGAATTATAGCCGTAAAAGGAATCATTATTTCATTGTGAACTCTTGGAGAACACAGCACAATTATTTACAGTATCTTCAATCTCCCTKTGCTCTGCAACAGGAAAGAGGTCCCAGGAGTTAGTTGACCTCTRTATGTGACCAGTAGTTCAAGTTGGAGAGTGCTGCTAGTGCTTATTGAGTCTGAAGAAAGAAAAGAAATGGTTTTACAGAGGCTACRAGCTTCAATAAGCCAAGACAAAACCAGGTTATTTATTAAATATGTACTTGTAGGAAAGATTGCTGTTATTCTTTCAATCTAATGGGCAGATAGAGACTAAAGAAAAGGAAGAAATACAGTTAATGTAGTGATAAGTCAACAAGAATTGAACAAAAATAGTATATGCCTCAAGAACACAGGTGAGGAGAAAATAGAGGGGAAGTAACAGAACTGTTTCAGCAAAGATTGGACTGAGGATTTGATTTTATTCTCCAAATTTTTTCACTGATTAAAAAAAAAAGGCAACAAAAAACAACAAAGCACTAAAAAATGAAAAATACAGAGATTTCAGCGTATACAATTGTGCTGTTCCAAAGTCACAGAACAGTATATTATACTAGATATCACTGTAATGACAAAGTAGCTAGAAGTTTTGAAAAATCAATCTTTCATAAAATCTTCAACAAAAGATCWGTTTTTTAAAGCATCTGTGGCATCTGAACTTTAAAACAGGTTTCAAATACATTTCATGTTCAATACCAAAAGTGGRTTTCAAGATAAAGAACATACCAATTCTGYTGATAGGAATTTAGGTGCTGTGTTRCTTTTCATACTCACTCAAGTTATCAAAATCTGCTAGGAAGGGCTTAGTTTCATAAGYCTTAAAATTAGACTTTTGCTAACAGCAAAATTGGTCTAAGCATGCTGGCTTTCATTGCCTCCTGATATTGGATTGAGACATGGCAGAGCCCCATTTTTTCAAGGTATATAAGAAAAGGGATTCCAGAAGTAGGACATGTCTAGCTTCCACTAAATTCCCATCTACCCCTTTAGATCACTATATTTCTCTGAGCTCTGAGGGAACTCGTGTATGAGTGACAAACAATAGAGCTGCAGGTCAAATCTGAAATAATACAGAGWAAGAAGTCCTGGATGTCACCAGAGTGTTTTCATTTTCTTTATGGTTGCTATTTGCTGCTTATGAGCATCATGGGTCCAGCTGATTTGTGCTGCACTGCAGAAAATTGTACACAAGCTCCTAATCACTCTGTGCTCCAGTGAGAAAATTAGTTCTCTGCTATTAAATTCAATTCCTTGGAAATGAAATTTGTAATATGAAGGACAACTGCAGCCATGACATAAACGGTGACCAGAKCCCCACTGCAGGTACTGTGACCTCAGTCTCATCCTCCTCTGGAGCCAGGCTGTGCTCCATAGCCCCAATCACAGTGGGGTATTGCTCCAGGGGGAGTTAACCTGCAGCTGGCAGAACCACAGTATCCACAGCCCTTCTGACTTTCAGGCTACTCTGTCCCTCTCTTCTCTTCTGCCACAGGGCTGGCAACATTTCAGCTCCCAGTACAGCACCAGAGAYTCTCTGCAGAGCCAGAAACTGCAGGGATGTGCTGAGTGGACAGAGCAATGCCAGCACCACCGCAGGGAAGATGGGACTAGCATGAAAGCAGAAACCTTTACGGCTTGCCCTGAAAATCTGTGCTTGGCATTATATATTCAGCATCCAAATGCCTGGTGAATCACAGGTCACATTCATTAATTTAGGCTTCACTTCAGCTAGCTGATTAAATACATAAAACAAATGAATATTCCCCTTGATTTCAATTAGATCATTCAATTTAAACCTAGGCAAATGCTAATCTTCTCTGAACTAGGGCCATTGCAGTTCCATAATAAAGTCTATTACTTCATTTCAAGGGGCAAAAATGCTGTTTGCTATAACGAAGGTGAAAAAACACATCAAACCCAGAATCCATCTCTTTTTTTTATTCTCTGTAGGCTGCAAATACAACCTAAGCCACAAAAATGACAAATCAAAGGCAACATTTGTAGGGTAAGATACTCATCTGTCATCTGCTCTATTGTAGCTCTTCCCCTGGGAACTGAGACAAAATCACATTGTCCAAAATAAAAAACAAATAGTCACTCTGAATGTATCATCCACCTGTGGATGAAAGTACTTGATTTGGCACTTGCCAGCATCCTCAGCTGTGGACCACTTGCAGCTGCCAAAAATTATGGTGGGATGCTGAATATTCTGCTATTCTGAATTTCAACAGCACATTTCAAACTAACCAACCAAAGTTAGGAGCCTGCTGATTTCAGTGAGTTCTTGGACTCACATATCCATTTGTGAATTGAAAGTTTAACATTTGGTTCATCTGTGTGGTTGCCATGAAAATAGATTAATCAGTGGTTTTGGAGTTCATGTTGTACTGCTGAGCACCATAGAAATGCCTGTGGGTAATTAAAAAAAAACCCAAACAACTAATTGTAATCATTCTCTTCACATATGTTCTGAAAGCTCTTAAAAGCCCTTTCTGACCCTTTCATATTCAGTTATTTGTCTTGCAAAATCATCGGCAAAAGTCATCCTGCAAACAGATTCTGTAAGAGGGTTTATTTCTCCCAAGGAAGAGTGAATTCTTGAGAACAGATAAGAAACAGAAAAACATATTTAAACCATAATTAAATCTGCTTTTTAATTGAATGCTCCTTGCAACAAGTTAATCTCTGCATAAAGGAGCAGGATTCTCAGAGCCATGTCCAGTGGGGTTTTGAACACCTGTAAGACTGGAAGCTCCATAATTTTTCTAAGCAACCTGTTCCAGTGTTTGACTGTCCTTACAATTAAAAAAAATAATTATTTTCATTTATTTAAAGGAAATTTCATATTTATTTTTGTGCCTWTTATGTCTGTTCCTTTCACTGGATACCACTAAGAACAGCCTGGCTGAAAGGCAAGAGCAGCCTTTCTATTTTCCCCAATGTGGTATTTATAAACCTCTGTCACATGTCTGAGTCTCCAGACTCGACAGCCCCAGCTCTCACAGCCTCTTCTTGTATGAGATGCTCCAATGCTTTGGTCACCACTRTGGGTCTGTGGGTCTTTGCTGGGCTCACTCCAGTTGGTCCAAAACTCTTCCCCTGGAAGTCCAGGACTGGGCACAGCAGTCAAGGAGTGTCTCACCAGTGCATTGTAGAGAGATTCATCTCTCCTGATAGAATGCTCTTTCTAATGCAGCCCAGCATGGTGCTGTTATTCCAAATATATTTTAAAACAAGGARTATATGGAATGGAGAAGAAAAAGGCCAGATTAAAACAGATGTTGATTTGCTCTATRTGTACAAGGGAAACATCAGCCTCAGAGATGTCATCATTCTAATGTTTGGWTGCTCAGACTTCAACACCAAACCTCAAGTTGCTTCTTATATCTTCTCTAACATTTGTTGCTTATTGCATCCACTTACAAACACTTGAAAATATACCAAGCAGTTGCACAGAATGTGAGAAGCAAGTATTCAAAATTTCTGTCTGATGAAAGTTTTGTGTTTCCCTTCATAGGAAAACGTCCAGCAAATTATTCTGAGTTGCTCTTAGCCTGCTTTGTTTAAGCTATTCATGCACATGTAAACATAATTTGTTCTTTGGTCTAGAAACCAAGGACAAGCCAGTAACTAGACAGTCCATCTCACTCATTTCCATAGTTACTGGCTGACTATCTTATTTAAAACAGAAAAAACTTTAAAATTGGTATTGAAAAGATGCTCTTCTTCCAAACCTCCATTCTTTTAACAGCTCACTAATATTCATTGTATAATATTTTCCAACAAGTATCCTCGGAGGATATAGCTGAATACTGAATGCCAACTTTGACATGATTCTCCAGTGCTCTGACCTTTCCAAGTAAAGGATCTTAGCTACAGTTCATTATTCCATTGCATGAATCAAGTCCTTTAGATGAGATATGTAGACTATGAATTCACACTTGAATATATGTATGAAATGTGCATCAGTCGGTGTAGGAAATATTTCAATTTGCTTAAATTGTAGACTTAATCATCAAAAGTATCAGTTGCCCACTTCCTGTGTCACTTGATGCTTCAAATTAACACTTTTGGGATAGGAATAAAAGAATATAAATATTCTTTTATTATTATTATTTTGTGTCTAGAGAATAAAATTTACTCTGTAAATACCTTCTGAATTTAGTTCTGTGTTTCCCATAGGAGAAGATCACAGTAAAGTTATATATGTTATTTTTTCTGAACCCAAATTAGAGGGTAATAAGAGGGATTTCACTAGGACTACACTAAAGGCTACATTCTTTGTTGTGTTACTTCTTCCACATCAGAAAATTTTATCTTATAATGCTTTTCAATAAATAAGTGGGGAGGGAGAGCACTCTGATAAAATTTCTTTCTAAATRACTGCAAATGTTAACATGGACTAGGGAGCACAAAGACACCAAGACTCTTCAGTGTACAGCATTTTCMCTTCAGACTCCAGAGCAGAGCAAAAAAAAGTCTTCTAAAGACAGTGTTAAAACTGTTGGTCTCATGTAGGTGTCTCAAATCCTGTGTGACATCTCAAATGACACTGRATGCCTACATTTGGAGAACCAAATTTTGCATAAGACCTGAGATTCAGTAAAAGAGTAAGATGTCTAAATAAAGATGTGCATTTTTTAGAATCACATTCTAGTGTACTGAAACCACAGAACTGCTCATTTAACCAAAATTGTCTTCTGAAAGACAATTGAAGCGAGTAGGGATGTACTGAGTGAATCTGATTGATTAGACYTACATTTGTCTTCAGGGTCCAACTCCTGTTTAGGAGTGCCCCCATGAGTGGGGCACTCAGATTTCTGAAAGTAAAGTTTCAGTAGTCTGGCCACTGTCTTGATTTTCAAGTAAAAGTGATGACTTTCAACAAAATTTATCGAAGCACTTTTCTAGAACGGAGATTGTTGCAATCCTGAACAGAATAATGAGCCCAAAGTGGAGACTAGGAGAGTTTTCCAGAACAGCAGCTTAGCTTCTAGGGAGCTAGCAAGTGGTTATGCCAGGTTAGCAAATGGTTATGCCACCTGGAGAGCTTCTCAAGTTTGATACACAAAGGAATAAAAAACTCAAAAATAAAATGTGGCTATTGGCATAGAACAGGGATGTTAACCTCAATTCCTCTTTTCCACTAGTAATATTTATTTCATTACATGCATTTGGGAAAGAAAAGAATGTAAACATTCCTGTCCTGTTTCTGTTTATTCAGGATTAGATTTTATTAGTTTAGGATTAGGATTAGACTTTTATTAGACTAAATGACTAGTTCCCTAGCTAATTACAATTATTTGTACACTCAGTACAGGAGGTTTTTTCTCAATATCCTTCAATTTCCTGAGCTATTTGTCTGGACCATAGCATAATGAAAAAACTTAACTGAAAAATTCTTAATCTGAGATAGAACTATAGAAAGAAGTGAAAAAAAACCACTTTACATTTCAAGATGGAAACAAAGAAGTAGAGCATGCTTAATCATTTCCTCCAAGTTTACAGCTCCCAACTCCAGACTTTGGAACTTATTGCAAGTTAAGTATTTTAAATCTATTAGTTGAAGAGCAATAAATAAACACACAAGATTTATGAGAATTTGGCTGTTTATGGTTACATAGTTCTGAATTTTCATCTTCCAGCTCTTCGATTATTTGAAAATTGTCTTGAAATGAGCAYCTAAGATGAATTATGGTGTTTCCAAAGGCAGGATTGCCACAGGATTGAAATAAATCAGATTCAGCATCACCAAACTGATTTGTTACTGAAAAGCAGCTGTATTTTAGCTGATTCCTGCCATTCTTATTTAAAAAGTTCTCTAGTTTAAAACACCCAGAAACTGAATGGATGTTTACTAAAGTTTGCTTTAAAKAACAGCTAACAAAAATGAAAATTAACAGAGTACACTATCATAATAGAAAAGTCAATATTCTGTAGCAGAAAGAATATAAARTCATACTGTGATTGGGCTCTTTAACCAAAAGCAATAGGCTCTGGTTTTTTTTTTTGTTTTGTTTTGTTTTTTTTTTTTGTCTCATCACTGGGCAAAGGATTTCAAGCAAAGGTCGGACAGGTATATATTTGACAAAAGGCAAGATTTCTAGACATCACTGATTGTTTAGATCATATCTAGTGTCTAGCTAGCTTAAAGGAGTTTATTTGCAGCTATTTCCTACAAATCTTTAGTCCTGGATTTCCTTTATTTTTCTCTATATTGTCACACACCTCAGGAGTTCATTATATTCTGCCTGGCCAAGTCAGGCAGGGAGAAACAGGGGGGTGTAAATGTACAGTGAGGGTGTCTATCTCTAGATTGTTTTTKATTTTCTCTTCTTGTGCATATATGTTGTAACCAAATGCAACATAAAGTTGGAGTTACAGTAAGTATTCATATTAGAATAATAATTAAGCATTGCTGTTTGCATGTGGGCAAATGAAGAAGACAAGCTGCCACTRTCTGAAGAGGATTTAATTCTGAGTTACCTTGTGAAGACCACAATTAAAGACAGCCTTTGAAGGCTTGATCTCTGTACTGAAATGACATATGCAATTTCTCTTAATCATCTCCCAGTCTTAAATTTATAATGGAAATTGGACAAGTCAGAGCCATGGAAGAACACTCGTTACCTTGTTTCCTGCACACTCATTAGTCAGCCTGTTCTGACCAGTCAATGCTATATACACCTAGAGGAGAGAAGATAATCAAAGTTATGATCTCAATGCCATAAAATAGTAAGAGAAGTCATGAAAGTCATAAATAAGTGAATTTTCTTTGAACCTTCCTTACAACCCTGTTCTTTTTTTCCACTCATATCACCCAATTTTTAGCACTTCAGAGGTTAGGAGTCAGTTTTCCTACTTTTAAAGAAAAAAAAAAAAACAAAACAAACAGTATTTTTTTAGAAATGTGCAGATTTAAAACATTGAGCAAACATCACAACATTACAACATGGTAATGGAAAATTAGATCCAATATTCATCTGAATGATAAACATTCAATTTTCTATTTTGCTGGATGCAACAAGTGAGTAGAAATGTCAATAAATGGATATTACCCAGGTTTCAAATTTATAAGGATTGAATGTATGATATTTTAAAAGGAAAACACTGATTTGGGAAGGCTGAAATTATATCTCTTCCAATCAACGTGTTAAATACATTAAAAATTATGCAAGGCAAAAGAATAAATTAAAAGGTAGGGKTTTTTTTGCTTTTTCATATAAATCAAAGACTGAATATGAATAATTTTTGATTTGGTTTGATTTGGTTTGGTTTAGTTTTTTTAACCCAAACAGGTCAGGAAGTTTGGAATATTCTTCAAATTCCCTGTAAATTTGTTCAGGGAATTCTTTACTGTGATGAGGGAGGTTGAAGAAGGAACTTTTGGTATGTTTATTGGTTCTATGTTTGCCAGGTTTTGAACGTAGCTTTTTTTTTTTTTCTTCCTTAAGCTGACAAGTCTAAATAACCTTTGTGACATTTCTTWGGGGAGTGAAAGGGAATAATATTTTCTCCTGTAATTTTCATACTGGAAATGCATAACTTAGAGTGTATGTTGACTTTAGATTCATTCTTTGTGAAGTCTGAGAGAAACTAATTTATTTCATTTTTTCCCCTGCTCTTACCTACAAGTCCTCCTGTTTTCCAATTAACTCCGTTCTCACAGCTTCTTTGTAATCATACCTATGATTGGTTTTCCCTCAGGAGTAATGGCAGCTGCTTTCTGGTGAATGTTAAATAGTGCAATTACATTCTCAAATACCATAAATGTCTACTTAATKCCCTAAATTGTCAATACTGTTTGTAAAGGATAAGTGAAAAGAAAAATATTTGCCCGCATGGTTTATTTAGAATGCAAGCTGCTACTGTTGGCTGTCTGCATGTGTGGGTAGTGGCTGGCACAATATTCTCATAAAATGTTATGCAGTTATTGGTGCTATGAACTTCTTAATTTTAAAAATCTAAAGCTTTTTTGGAGTGCACAAGGGATTGTGAGTGGTAACCTTCAAGTCTTAATTTTTGAAAATTGCAATTTGATGCATAGGAAGAGACAGTCAGAAATCTTTGACACCCTTTTACTACTAAAAGCTTATATTTCAAAAAGAAGTATGTTTCCGCTGTAATTATCAATAAAATTTAATTTTTTTTATCAAAGTTTTTCTTCTATAATTCCATCTAGATCTGTTTAATATGGATGTTCATATTGTGGTTGAAATGTTCTATTTCTATTGATTCCATCAAGTGTAATATGATTTTATTTTGTCCAAGTTCATGACAGGATTGTGTTATACTACCTAAGAGCCCTGAAAGATGTTTCAAAAGTTCTTTCAAAAGTTACAGAAAATTTGCTTTATCCTGAAATGTTTCAAATAGAATAGATTGCAAATAGTTGAGTAGATTTTTTTCCATAGGAATAGCAAATTATATGTAAAGGCAACAGGCATTAAAAAAAATATATAATTAAAATCAAATGCACTGTCCTTACACTGAAAGAAGTCACATAGTAAAAATGGGTAGAGAAACTTGAGAGAGACATTCTGAAACTTTGGAATATATGTCAACCTAACATTTGAGAAAAAATTCCCCTATTTTAAAAGAAGTTTTAAATTTGGCTTTTAGCAAGAATAACTTCTTAGACACAATGAGAACTCAAATTAAATACTTCAACTCTGATGATTCCATAAAGGTCAAATGGCTAATATTAAATGTATTACAAAGTGATCCATGTMAAAAGTAATTTCTGAGAAGCTTGGGTAAGAACAAAATAGTCCATTGCAAAATCACTGGCTGTAAAGAAAGTGGGAAAAGCACTGTTAAATCATTGAAGGCCTCAGCTCTTGCATCTGATTAGAATAAAGTGAAAATTAACAGTTAAGCCAATTCTAATGCATTAGAAAATATTTACAAGTTAAGAAATGCAGGCAAAGGTATTTCCTAAAATAAAGAAATAGTGGATTAATATGGATGAAGTATATCTTTATTTATTCATCTCATCTATAATGTAAAATCCATTCTGAGCAGAAATTTCATTCTGTTTTTTCCATCAAGACTCGGCCTACAGGCTTTTTCTGCAATGAAAATATGTGTTGTCTTTTTTCACAATGAACTTTCTTGTTGTGCCAGGGTCTAAACCTTTTTTTTTTTTTTTTTTTTTTTTTTTTTTTTTTTTTTTTTTTTTTTTTTTTTTTTTTTGTGAACTTATCTAGGTTCAATTTAGTAAGACTTAACCTTATTGTAAAAAAGATATAAATCAGAATTGTAAGGAAAAAAATTATAATACAGATATTCAGGGAAAACCAATCCAAAGTTAGAACAGTAAGCAAAACCATGGAGGAACTGGGATTTTATCTTTCTATTTCTCTTGGAGAGTATACTGTTACAGTACAAGGTTCCCCACGTGAAATTATGYTTTCCAAAACTTCTTCATGCAAGAAGTTATTGTTATTTGATACTAAACACACATCAGAGAACTGGAAAGAAAAGGATATTAGTACAGTGCATTTCTGGTGGTTTTAATGTGCAAATGTTCTTAAAGCTTTGTTAGTTGTGCATAAAAGCAGAGATTAGTATGTCTTAAAATTAAATTATGTTTATGTTTTGTTAATAATTTAACTCAAAAATTGTATGCTATATAAACTAAAAAATTAAAGAATTTTAAAAAATAGATTGAAAAAAGCTATTTTCCTTCATTAAAATGCTTTTTAAAAATGCATACTCATTTTGTAATGTTCTTACCAGTGCCACATTCTGTGAACATTTCACATTTGATTTGCATTTTACAACTGATTCTTTGCAAAACATCTGAATGGTTCTACATAAAAGATTTGTGTCTTATACCTGTGGGACAAGAAACAGTTGTATTACAGCAGCATTCACACAGTAGTTTTGGAAAGAATTGGGAAAGAACAATTTGTATGATACAGGTTTCTGTAATTTTAAAGAAGTAATAAATAATAGATTGATTGATGACCTTGTTACCTCTACCTGCACAGCAGGTGAAGTTGGTTATTATCTCTTTCTTGGGTTATTTTTTGGGTGGTGATGTTTTCTGTTTTTCTTTTGTTACTTGGGAAATGTTGCTTGGGCTCATACCAGCTGAGTTTAATATTATTTCAGTCAGATAAGTACTGACATTATTGTAATTTCCAAGATTTTCTGGAAATTATTTACTAACTTGCAACATAATCCATGATACATGAAGCCACAAAGATAATAAAACCAAGGGTTTCTTAAGTACTGATTTGACAGAATGGGGAAAATGGGTTAGTTAATCTCTCAATTAAAATTAACTTTATCCTCAGAGTTGATGACACAAGGTACAATGTGATTGAATGAATGAAATGTCTGGATTTTTTTATGGATTTTATTTTTCAAAAGATGAATAAGCAACGATATACTCAAGCAAGTATTTTACTGAACTAATTTATGACTTTACAAAGCTAATTAAGGATGGAATGATACAATGATCCAATCAAGGGCATGATTAA
The DNA here is from genome assembly GCF_030028575.1 of Malurus melanocephalus. Classification (NCBI taxonomy): domain Eukaryota; kingdom Metazoa; phylum Chordata; class Aves; order Passeriformes; family Maluridae; genus Malurus; species Malurus melanocephalus. Next base: position 4,040,373 of record NW_026623255.1, read on the forward strand.
GAGTGATTCAATAAGTCAATATGTGAAATTATCAAATCATCAAATGAATATAGCAAGTAATCAATTAAAATTACAAGGTTAGCATGAAGAATCTGAGAAAATTACATTTAGTCCAGGATATCAACTGAGTTTTTCATGTAATCAGAGCATTGACCCAGTTTCTGAAGTTCCTAGACTTTTACCAGGAAACATATCTATCTTGGTTTCACTCAGAAAAGTAAGGTTTTTTTTGAGTCTTGGCAATTCCATTTAGTAAGATTAGTATGTTGTTAATGCTTTGTTTTTATTTTTCCCTTTTGTAAAACAGCATTTTAATACAGATAATACAGATACACACATAGATTTAAATAATTTTCAACATTAAATTTTCTATTTATTTGGGGTTTTTTGTAACCAGAATGAAGAAATAAGAAAAGACCAGAGGGGAGAAGGGTGGTACTCATACCTACAAACACTTTTTGTAGCAATGGTTACTCCTACCATTTACTTTAGAAATACAAATGTGCTAGTGGAACAGTATGGGTGAAAGATACATCAAACATCCTCACTAAATTCACAACAGCTGACTCTTAGGAATGTTTTTTTCCATGGAATAGAGAAGTGCATTAAGTTTATAAGAGAAAAAACTCCTTTCCATAACAACAGAAGACTAAAGGGGCAGAAGGGAGTTATATCCTTCTTGTCTTTGTGGAGATGATCTTTCTCCAGAAACTAAACAGAATCTRTCTCCAGATGTTTGTGTTAATCTAGCCCATATAATATAATATAAAATAAATTTTCCTTCTGGATTGCTCTAATCTTTATCTTACCACTTTCCCTTTCCTTTTGCTTTAGAAACCTTAATTCACTGAGATCCATTTAAATGAATCTGAGGATTGATCTCATGCTTTCACAGAAGCAGTCTCTTAAGACTTACATAATAGTTCAAAGTATTGTCATTAGTGACCTTTGACTTGAAATCTGCTCATATTCTTATTCCCAGATATTCATCTTGAGCAGAAGAATTTGGGTCCAGAGGTATATCAAAAGTCTAGCTGAACCAGAAGAGATGAGACCCACAATGAAAGCAAAATATGTTATCTTATGAGAAGAGGGACACAGTCAACATAGTGCCAAAATACATTCTTTTTTTAGTGCTTACCTCAGCATTAATTACATATGTTGAAATAGTCAGGATATTTACATGAGAAGAATTAGACACATGTATAATTTCAGAACTCATCCTAATAATTTCAAAGCATATTACAGATTATGTTTTCTGATGAGTAATTAAATTACCAAAGCTTTTCTTGCCAAGTAATATTTGGAATTGTATGTTAAGACAATTGAGCATTTCGCCAAAGTGCCAATGGTCTAATCTTTAGCTAAGACCAGCATCAAATACTTAATGAAAGGTTCAAGCCACATTGATGTACATACAGGTGTTTTTGTGTCAAACAGAAAGTATCTTTAGGCCACTCCTTTCTGAAGGTAAATCTAATCATCAACGGTTGTCTACAGTGAAGAATTTCACAGTTTAACTAAATGCATGAAGATGTGTCCATGTTGTTGAGGGTATTTGAACCTGATATCTGCCACATAAGTATTGCCCTAGTTCTTGTTTACTTCCTCAGTAGATTTTTTCATTTGATGAGTCTTTATTGTGTTCTCCACCATCTTTACCAAACTGAGGATCTTCAATCTGTTCCATCTTCATTTGTGCAAAGGTTCTTCCATGGTTTTAAACACACTTATCATGCTCCTACACAAAGGTAAAATCTTGGGATTGATTCTTTTTGCTTTGGTCAGTGTTCTTTGCTATTAGAAAATATTCTGTTGCTAATGGATTAGGCCAATGCTGAAGCATGCTGTATAAAATGAACACTGCACATTCCAGTCATGGCAGCTCGAGAGTTTGAGACTTAAGTCAGGAAGCAGAGTGGGAGTGAGAGGGCAAAGAGTGTATTCATTTATGAGGGCACAGACTGACATCTGTGTCTGGGTTATAATGTCGACGGAAAGATCAGATGGAAAAAAAAGATATTTTTTAACCTGTATTTGACACTTATTTCCTGGATGAAATCCAGAACAGGAAAAATCAAAGCAGGTAAAACATAAGTAGACATAATACACCTTTTAAAGAAGTGCCTTTAAAAATAAATAGACAWGCAGACTTAAAAGCAAACAAGAAGAACTATAAGTCTTTTGAGTCCACAGAGTAGATTGAAAAAGATTCCAGGAGAACTGAGGTGGGAGAAATTAGATTTCTTTTTGATTACATCTGGAAACAAATTGGGTTTAAATTAGATTTGTGCTGCAAAACAAACCTTGCACAGGAGGCTGATATATGTGTAGTTTTCAAGTTCACATTGAAGGCCTATTTTTTTAGCAGTTGAGGTAGTGATTTACTGAAGTACTTGATTACGTGCCAAATTATATATCTTGCTAAAGGAATGAAACTCAAATTCTTCTAACGTATTTATTCATCTAAAGTGAAGAAATTCAGTGGGCTTTTTTTTTTTTTTTGAGAGGACCAGAGATGAAGAATATGCATTTAAATTACCTGTTAGTGCAGGATGGCTAATTAAATATGACTGAAATGTGGATGCATTTTTTACAGTTTTAATAAGTGAAATTTTGTGTGAAAGAGGATGAGAAATGGGAATAGCAATTCTTTTTAGTGTTTAGCTATATAGTTGAGCTTCACTATTCCAAAAAACAGAACTGTATTTCCTATTTTAATATTATTTAGGAATATCTTACATTTTTCTTTTTAATGCACAATGCATAGAGTTTCCCCATCAAAAAAGAAGGAATTTTAATCTCCAAGTAGAAAATTTTAGTTTAAAATTTCAAAAACTTCAGATGATTTATGAAAAAAAAATTGGCAGGTGTTATGCACTATACCAATGGCACATTATAGATGTATAGTTGCACATAGTATTCTGTACATGTATTCTGAAGCATGTGGTAACCTCACATGCTTCTCTGCTCTGTATTAAAAAGTAATTTTAATTCTCCACTCTTGTAATCCTCATATCTTGACCATATGAGACTTCATTAGCATTAGTTTTAATAGGCTTGGACACATTTTCTGTGAAATTTTTTCTTCACCTCAAAAACAGATTGTAGGTTGCTAATAACACTTACACAGTATTTAAAGGAACAAAACCCAAAATATCTTTGAAATAAATAGGTCACCACTGCATCTCCATTACTAGTGAAAGTGAARAAGAATCACACATAAAAGCACCCAGAGATAAAATGGAAATATTAATTCTGGAACTGTAGAATGTACTCAGTATTATTTTAATTTATTTTGAATCAATAAATTCTTCTAAGGTGAAATTACTTGTTTCACATTAAATAAAAAAATTAGTGAGAAATAGAGGTATGAGGAGAAAAAAAGACTATGTCTATATACACTCTCTTKTGAAAGTTACTTTTAAATAGTATGCATTTTTCATTAATTTGAGTCAATAGTAAAAGTTAAAGATCTGTTAACATAGTTAAAATTTTTAATCACCCAAATATGTTAGATTTTCATTTAAACAAGTGATATATATATTCAAAAACCCCAAACAACCATCTCGCTCATAAAAGTTTTAWATTCGTTAATATTTTAGTAGAATTTCACACATACACTTGCACATGCACATACTCATATACCTACATATATGAAGGTCTTCAGAATTTTGAATAACCTTGAATCACCTCATTTCATAAGGTGAAAACAAAGTTTTATTTTACTATCTTATATATTAAGGATGCACACAAAGGGAAAATCTTTAAATTCTTCTCATCTATGAGAATTCATGGAATAATTCACCTGTTTGAGTGAAGAGGTTAAATAAACTTATTTTAGAATCATTTTCACAAGGAAAAAGAGGTTTAATTCAATTATCATTTTCTTGAAAGCAAATTAATCAGACTATATAAAATATCATCCATTAATCAAGGCACTAACCAGTGCAATCAAATTTTTCTACACCTTAGCAGTGATTTCGAAAACTCAAGAAGAGTGTGGACTGTAATTTTTGTGTAAATAATAAAAAAATTTAAATGACCCTGAATGCTTATGGAAATATATGCCATCCTCTGAATTTACAGAAGTTCATCTTTACAGGAGTAACTAAATATTTTGCCAGATATTAAAACATGACCACAATCTTGTTTGGAACTTCCTTACATTTTCACGCATTCCCTCACAGTAAAAAAGTTGTTTTAATAGTTTTAGATACCAATAATATTTCATAACTTACAACAAAAGCTTCAAAAGAAATCAAGAAATCTTTATTTTAACTTCCTGGCATTAAAAAAAAAAAATAAAATAAAAAAAAAAGAGCTACATTTTATTCTGTAAGCACACTTGATTTCCTGTCATGGCTATGGTTTCTGACATATTCATTCAATCCAAGAATTCAGATGATGGATTTGTGAAATGTCAGATTTCCTTCCAAAGCATTCAAAACTGCAACACTGACTGCAGGACAAATGTATGCTATTTAGAAGAAATACATCAGTCATGGAAATGATCACGCTGTAAGTCCTGTTCAATACCTTACAGACTATTAAACAGGCAAAAGAGAAGCAAGTTTGCTTAGGATATTATGACAGATTGTGAAAATGAATAATAGTAATGCATTCCTGTAGTCTTACACTGCCAATATTAACACGAAAAATTATCAATCATTAATCCATCAAAGAATGCTGAGTTTCCAAGTCTCAGTTATTATTGAATTCCTGTATTTGAAGGAATAGAGAATATAATGAAATAGGTTTAGTGATTGAGTTTAATGGAGCATCTTACTGCATTGTTATACGAAAAGGCTTTCTTTATCACCAATAAAGCAGAAGATTTAAAAGAGGTATTTCATACTATATCACAAAGATAATGAAAGATATCAGAAGGTCTCAATATAATGATATAATGTACCTCCAGGAATCTGATTATGGGAATGTCATTTTTTTTTTTCTGGGTCCTGGAAGAAAATTAATCATTTTTGTATGTCTAAAGTTCTTGAGCTGAAGAACTGTTCATTACATAATATAAAAAATCATATGTGGCAAATGACACAAATGAAACCACTGCTCATTTAGGATCCTTGCTCTAAATCCACCGGAAACTCTGCTTGGATTCCACTTTAAAAAAACAGGATTTGGATCATTCCTTCTGTTGAGGAGAAAGTGGAGAAGTTAAAGTTTGAAATGAAGTACCTGAATTGTATAATCTACAACATGAATAAATCTTCAATGGTGCAAACAGGGAGACAGACTGATATGCTGAAAACGTCAAAATGCCTGTATTTATTAAAGCTCACACATYTGTCCCAGTGTTCACACCTTTCTTGTTTCTCTTTTAGAGTCAATGGGGGACAAAGGAGGGTGGTATAATTTCTGTGTGTCTAGGATTTGCATTTCATTCTTCCATGACAGACAAAAAAATATCTCTAGCATTGAACTACTAGAAGCCAGATGATTCTTTTCTTAACTTCATTAACTGCTGCCTACAACATGCTGAAATATAACTGTCCTGGAAACACATACTTACATTTATATATTAGTGATGATAGCTGCACGAAAATATTTCCAATCTTGATCTAGCAAAAGAACTATGTATATATGTTAAGATGAGCTCAGGGAGACTCCTGGCTGTCACAATGTCACACTTTCAGTGGGAGAAGAACCACCTGGCTTTAGCCCTCTGTGTGACTCCCTTTCCATACAGTAGTTTGTGTGGTGCATTGTATTTAAGCATTTAAACATTTAAGACTTTGCAAAAACAAACAATCCCTCAAAGACATATAATAGTGAAAATTAAAACAAAAATTATAATTACAAAAATATTTAAATTAAAAATGGCAAAAAACCTGTTTTCCAGTAGAGCTGTCATAAAGGGTGTCTAAATACAGTATCTGATTATCCTCTTTAACTGGAGATTTCAAAATAAATCTAAAAATGTTGATGCTTTTCRTAAATTCTCCTCCTCCCAGCTTCATCTCCAAGAAATCTTTACCTGGAACCCAGCTAAACAGTTTCAACAGGTTCTTACTGAAAACATACAGGCTAATTTATTGCACAGTAAATATGACAAAATATGGAGTTTTTTAAGTTTTAATTTGTATTGCCTTTCATATTAATGCTATTTTGATCTTTGAGCTTGTATTTCTGCTCTACAGATGCTCTCTTTTAACAGCAGCGCTATATTGGAAGATTTGATTTGTGCAGTTCTTTTTTTGAATAAGAAAATAGTCAGAATTGTTTTCTGTTTCACCAAAACATGTCAAAGAAAATCAACGTGTTTTTCTTAGAATGCAACAATATAACAATGAAGTGACAAGCAATGTCTTTAAAGTGCCTTCAAGGTTGAAAGCATATTAGAGTAATAGCCATTAGTCTGCATGTGTGTGCCTTGCTAGGAGTTCTGCAGCACAGTATTATATTTGATTACTCAACTAAAAACCGTCATCCATTAACCCCCAGAGAGTTACAGCTACCTCAGCATGCCTCAGGCCATGCCATCTAGTGTGTCCCCATTATTTTAAATGTTATAGRAGGAACACTAGGACATGCAGAAACACCCTAAGGTCGTTCTTTGTCATTACAATTAAAGTTAGGGAAGAAAATTTATCCCCTTTCCAATGTTACTGCAGTCAGTAGGGCAGCAACATGACAGAGGAATCTGGCATAAATATGCAAGGGAATTAATGGGTTAAGCATCAATAGTACTAGAAGAAAAGCTATGGAGGAAGATTTGTGCTTGTCAGAACATAGCCAGTATTTCATTTTTCTGGAAGTATGAGAGGATTTTGCTACTTCCTCCCACTAAAAAAATGCAGAATAACAAATGATTCTCCAGTGGTTTGTTTGTTTTATTAGTCCTACTAATTAATGTTTTCATTGTATTAGAACTCAGATTTTCTAGTAAGGTTTGAATGTTGTTTCTGTGGTTAAGGAGGATAAATTTTGACTTTTCATTTGTTTTGAAGAATTCATAATATAAAAAACATTTGCAATTTGTAGAGAAAACACTGGSTCAAAAATACATACAAAAAGTGCTTTAAAAACTTTTAAATATTCAAGAAACATATGGCTGTATTTAAAAACTAACTTTCTCAGGTTTTTTTACCTTCCCTTCCTAGCATAGAAAGGTCTTAAGGGAAGCATTAGAAAGTTTTTAAGAGTGTACTCCAGCATTATGCTGCAGATCACACAGCACAGTCAGAAGAAGAATTCTGTTGTGGTRACTATTTTCTCATCACAAAGGAGGGCACAACCTGCACTACAAAATTCTTTTTGTGTAGTAGAACAATCCAATCCTAACTTTTTTYCTAAAACCCAAGTAAATCATATAAATACATATGTCAAACTACCACTTACRCTTTCAATATTTTCTTATGCTTTCAATTTATTTGCTTTATTTATTGGTGCTCCACTTTTGACTATCCTCTTAACATTTTCTGGAAGCAGATATAATTGTGGCCAAAATTCCTGATTAGAATTACATCTCCATCCACYGCTTTAAGTTATAACTGTGGCTCCACATCATCACAACAGTGATGGAATTTGAGAGCTTAAAAATGCTGGATTCTCAGATTCGTAGTGATCTTTTATAGGAATCAATGATTCATATTGATTAATCACCAGTTTGCCTAAACTGCATTTYGTATTCTTTGTTTTACCTATATTAACAAAACTAAACAAAAAGAAAATTACACAAAGCATGTCTCTAAGGCTATGTTAAAACTGAACCAGCTATTGCAATGATATTAAAATGTTTGTTAAAACCTATGGGTATAAATTTAATTTTCAATRCACACCTTTATCTATGTAACAGAAAATACTGAAAGGCTTAATTAATTCTTGATTGTAAAACACTTAAGGAATCTTTGAAAAAATGGCATGTGCATTCAAAACATCATTTTTTACAGTGGTAACTCACAAAGATCTTAATATTTTGCCTTATATAAGAATATTCATCTCTCTGTTTAATATTTTTGAGAGGGGTTTTTTTTCTTCCCCTGTATTAGGTCCAAATTCAAATAGTAAACTCTCTTGGGCAATTCAGGGCAGCTGGACATAAAAGCCTGTATGCATGCTGTCTTTCCAGTCAACCATATAATGCAACACTTTGCTGTCTCCATTAAAAGACTTACTTTGCACCATATCATGCATTTCATAATATTTCCATCTAAATGCAGATTTTTCTGTTCCAYGTGTAGCATCCAGTCAGGTTTTCCATAAAAATACCAGCGGGACAGAACATTGAAATTCACTYTGCATATTAAAGAAATCTCTTGTAGATTCCTTTTATTTGTTTTATCAACTCAAGCAATAAACAAGAAAATTAGAGTTTCAGCAAAGATGGAGAAAACATTTATGATTTTATCAGACTTCATTTCTTTTTTTCCTTGCTTAGGCAATTTACAGACTCTTAAGAGCAGGTACATTTAAAAACTTGCACTGATGAATGGCATAAGTCCACCTATATCATTTAAGCCAAGTGCAGTACATTTGGCACGCRATGCCCAATGAGAACTTCACTTTGAGCAACACACATATTGAATGCTTTTGTTCCCAATATTTACAACACATTTAATATCTGTCCCACAGGAATTTGTTTTCTTTGAAAGCATTATTATAAATGTCATAATATTTTCTGATATTGCTCTCTGATGTGCACAGGCAGGAAAGAAAAAAAAAAAAAAAGGAAAAAAAAAAAAAAAAAAGCAAAAAAAACACAAACAAAAAATAGAATAGATTGGATAGCAGAACTGTCATCACAAACTCTGTTTTTATTCCAAAAAGAGAAGACAATCAAAACTGCCGTTTCCAAGCTGAATAAGTGCAGCTGGACWAGATTTATATTGTAATAAGTTGTTTATTAGAAATTGTTATATTGCACATTAATCAAAAACTGAAAAATAATGCAGTTTATTTTTTTTTTAAAAGCCGCATTCAGAAAATGGTTACTGCAACTTCCAATGTGAGTGTTTTTATTATATTTAAATAAWGTTATMATTTTAAAATAGAGAAGGTAGTTGACTTTTAMATRTCAATTTTCTCTATTTTCAGATAAYYTGTAAACATTAAAWTTGTGTTTTAGAGAAAGACTGTTTTATGGTTTGTGTAAAAAATATGATAATAAGTGCCTATGCTTGATTTATTTATTATTTTTATAAAATTCTCCTAAACCACCCAAAATTTTACTAAACCAAGAATACATCACCATCTTAGTACAGATGTAGTTCAACATTGCAGAGATATGTGTGGAATATCCAGGAAGATTTTCACAGAAAGCCTGCAAGTTTTCCTTCTGTTATTTCAGTGCAGCTGCTGGGATGTCCCAGAGTGACGGCAGCAGCTCCACTTTGGTTGCTGCTGACCTCTGCCTTGTTCGACCTTTATTTTGATTTTATCTTGGGACAGAATGGGAAGTGTTTTTGCAYCCTGAACCACCAAAACAGGGACAGCACAGACAGATAAACAGGTAACTCAGAGTACCTTCAGCCCTGGACATCTTGACTGGGGGCAGCTGGCTTGACCCTGCAGTCTGTTTCTTGGGACAAAATCATCTSCCATCACCAGCCCTCTGTTTTCTCTCACCAGCAAGCAGCACTCTAGAGACTTTTAGCTTACTTGCTGTATCTCACCTGCTCTGCCCCTTCATTTTCCAAATGCTTCCTGATAAAGTTCATAAAGAACTTGTTTCTAGCAGGAGAATTTTGTTTTCTCCAAGTTTTCAGACTATACAGCCTGAGAGTGGTGCACAGCTAAGTATTCCAGCATAGACAGGTTCAGACTGATACACAGCCTTGAAAAAAGCAGGGAAATTGTTTGAYGCCTTAAAGTGTTTTTTGTCATTTCCAAGAACGATAGATTTATTAATAAAATTACATAAATAAAAATAAGCAGAAACAACTTTTTTTTTTTTAAGATCTAACAGTATTTTGCCAAACTTAAGTGAATTAATCTCATGGTTCACTGGCTGGATGGTCTTTATCTCTGTTACTGTACTGATATGTGTGGTGTTTTATCTTGGGGAGAATATTATTTACATGCCTTAATTTCATCTTGGTTTGCTAAAATATTCTTATTCAAATTTGCCATGAATGCAAAGTAATATGCAATTATGTGTAATAGAGGGAAAGAGCAACTTCTGGATCAGAGCACATTTAGGTTGCAAAGCTATCATCYAAAATATCAAAATAAATATTAACTTCATTAGCATTTGCAAATACTTCAAGGTTGCTTCAAAAAAATCATCAGAAAAAATGAATACAATTAAGATTAAAATTATTCCGTTTTTATTCAAGCACAGAATAGAAAAAGTTCTCTCTCCATTTCACAGGAGACTTTTGTTGTTGCAATGTTTTTGTGGTGTAGCAATTATTTGAAATTTAATGGTCAGAATACAGAGTGCTGGTAGCAGGAATCCTTGGTGGGAAGAGAACACAATGSTTTCAGACACACAGACAAACTGGAGTGAGCTCAGTGAGAGGTCCCCAGMCAGCTGGGAATGGAATATTTGTTCCCTCAAGGAAAGGCTGAGGGATGGGGCAGCTTAGMCTGGGGACTGATGGCTTCAGGGTGTAATGCTGGCAGTGGGCTCCAGTACCAGTCAAAAGGTGGGCAGGTACTCGAAATGTTCTGGCTGGAAACTCCTTTGGTTTACGAACCAAAGTTATCCCTAAGGAGTTAATTCTGTCATGCCATTTCCCCAAATCATTAGTCTCTGGAAATAATGAAGGACTTTTCATCTGGAAAAAAAAAGAGTTATTAAAGAGGAGACATGAAGAAAAGGAATGAGTTCAACACTTGACTTTAAARGATCTGCTGTTTACGTTTGACTCAGCTGCTGCAGTTTCTCAGGTCAACAATCTGTCTGCAGGACTRTGGGAGACATCAAGTAATCAGAGGGATCATTGACTGTGCTAGAACTTGGAGTGCTGATATTATGTGCAGCCTCTCCTGTCCTTATTYCTGTAGAAAAAGGGTTTCACTTTTTGCTTACAGCACTTTCAGGGCAAACAACTTGTGCTGCAGCTCTGAGCACCATGTGCTGCCCTGAGAGCAGGACTTGTTCCCAGAYACACAGCAGCCATTCCAGCAAGATAGGAATTGATTACATGATACTTGTTTTTGAGGTGGGGAGGCAGGTGATTCACTAAGAATGACCCTGAGGGAGCTACAGATCTGTGGCATAATGTATCTTCAGATATAATGGTTTCCCATTATTCTCTTCAATGATTTTTGTTTAATGGTAAATTATGTACAATATAAAAATAAATACAAAAGAAGGACAAAGATTTTCTATTTTTTTTTCTTTTTCAATTTTACCAAATTAAAAATAAATTAACTTCTTCACACTACTTGTTGTTTGKGTCTTCCTTCTCTCCCCTGGCCCCCTCTGTTCTCTCTTTAGAGAAAAAATAACAAAATAACAATGAAAAAAAAGAGTTGTGATTTCTCTTACATATCTTGAAGGAATTTCTCTATGTGTATTCATAGGCATACTATAGCCCATCATTGTCTGTCATGATTACCATCAGTTTCTTTTTCACATCATTTTTTTTCATGTTTTAATGACTAAGAAATACATTCCTGTACAGATACTGCAGAACCCTGTTCTCTACTGTATGATGTTTCGGCTTTCTTTGCCAGTCTCGAGAGTTGTTTTAAGTTTTTGCAGAGCATTATAACACATTATTTTCAGTTGTAATATCAATGCATACTCTAATCTTTACTTCAAATTAATCTTTGGACTTTTCTTTAAACTAAAAACTACAAAAGCAATTGACAATCTTCACTTTCCCACAGCCTTCTTTCTTATTCTTTCTTTTCTTTCTCATTCTTTCTTATTCTTTCTTATTCTTTCATATTCTTTCTTATTAACTTGGACCTGAGTCTTATGTGAGACTGCCACATGCATAGATAAGTACACCCCACCACCTTATTCTGGTGCCATCATTCGCTTGCATATTATTTATATTTTATCAAAGGTGTCTCGTCATCTCTGTCCTGCATTCCCTTTAAACCTGGGATATTTTATTTTGCTAACTATAGTGGTGGTTTGGAATTAAAGTCAATTTACACATTCAGCATTTACAGTGAAGACAGGATGTCATCTAAACAAAAAATTCATGAAAGTAAATGGAAACCCATTTGATAAAATATTCTGAAAAAGTACTGTATGATGAAAAGTGCACTCATGCTCACTAAATAATACAGCTACTGCTGTTGATTTGGATAAGACCTTACATTGCTACTAATTGATTGCATTACTAGACAGCAATATTTTAAACAAATGCAGCATACCAAAAAATGTTTGTTTCTCTGAAACCTGATTAAATTTGTCTTTTCTTTCCAAATTTTTTCATGAATGGGGAAAAAAAAAAAAAAAGAGTTCTGGATTATTTTCAAACACTATTCCATCCTGTGACACAAAGATTTAGGCTAATTTGTTTACTTATGATAAAAAAAACAAAAAACAAAAAACAAAACAAAAACAAAACAAAACAAAAAAAAACCCAAAAAAAAAACCAAAAAACCAAACCTGTGCTGTACTTTTACTTACTGAGTAATATATTTTTAAGAAAAATAAAATCCAGAAATAGGCGGTTAAAGGCATAGATGTTATTTTATTTGTTTCAGTACTGATTAAAGTTTTCATGAAAGATACCAATATTTAAAGCTTTTTTACAATACATTCTTTGTTGTGCTTCTTTTACCCCTGTTCAGCCATTTTATGARTATTTTGATAGCAGTACTTTTAAATAAGGTTGTCAAATAGCTAATGGTCAAAGGACTAATCACTTTTGTATGACTTGCCTTTCCTTAACAATCTCAGGGTGATATTTTTGTTTTCACAGGCGCACAAACCTTTTTTTTTAAAAAAAAGGAAAAATGTTCTTTTTCTTTGCTTCAAAGAATTCTATTAACAATTTTATTACTATAGTTTGGGGCATTTATGTTTTGGATCAAAGGCTTACCATCTGTTGTTTGGAAGAGATGCATCTGCATCCCTGTTTCTTCTGATGAGCAAAGTGGGAAAGAAGAAAACAAAGAGGAAAGGTCATTTCCAAGATGAGKTTTTTTTTAAATGGCCCTTGAACAAAACCTCTGACTTTTAAAGATTCCAATGTGTTTGGATTTGCCTTGTTTTAAAGTACAAGTGCTCACACATGCATCCTGTCTCAGCTGCCAAGGGATTTCCACCAGTTAAAGGCTGAACTGCCTGTTCCCAGTGCTGATCCACTGACCAAAGCTCTGGCCCACTTCCTCACTCAGTTCCTGCAGGCTCTGAACTTTAATTGCAGCACAAAATGAGGTGATTTTCATATGGATGCAAGAACAGCAGCAGCAAGGGCTAGATACAATAGTAACTCAAGCGTGCAGAGACGTACTTTTGTTCCTTTGTTCTCAGCACCAGACTGGAAAAAAAGCAACATGGCAATCAACATCTTCACTTCAAAAAGAGGATTTAAGAGTTGCACTGAGGTAGCAAAAGGAGTAACTGAGAGTCCAATGCCTAAGAAGGCAGCTGGAGTCTCTTGTATGCGCTAAGAGGTTGCAGCAGGCTGGCTAAAGAAAATAGGCAAACTGTGAATGGAGTGAGCAGGAAGAGACTGCAGAGGGAAACCCAGAGAATCTGAGGTGAAGGCAGTGCTTGTGAGAACACACAGAATTTGGAGCTGGAATCATTATTATACTGTTAATCATCATAAAACTCATAGATTATATGTGTTTACATACAGAGGTAAACATATCCATTTCTGGCCCTTGTGTAAACTAGGAAACTGATATTGTTACCTCATAATTAATTAGTTAATAGCAGAAGTTCTGAATATTCTAAGCCATGTAATGGTTCATGGAGATATTAACAATTTTGTAAGTTTTGTTCATTCATGTTTGTCAAAAATAAAAAAAAATACAATTCTGTTTCTCTCCCTTCTCCTCTTCTCTCTAACATACTCAGATTACAGTACATGAGGATTTTGAATACTAAAAACTAAGAATCTAAAAGTTACAAAACTCTTTATAGGTTGCTCTTCAATGCTTCATCATGAACCGGGATCTTGTCAAAAAACTTAGACTGGCTTTCTGGACTTTTTGAAACCACTTTTGTATTACTTTGCTATACTGAAAACCATTCAGCAAAAGATATTTTCAGATATGAGGCTGTAAACTCCCCACACTTATTTTAATTGTTGGTTTGTTTTGATTTCYCCCAGCACAATCTCTGCCTTGTGTGGGTTTGCTTTTCTTCATTCAGGCCTTACTAGTGTCTGTCTGTCCAGTAGCAGTTGTTGGCCAGCAATTGAACCCCTCTTGCTCCCTCTGGTGAAGATACACATGATGAGAGCTGTGTTGCTGCACTAAATTCATGGTAATTCTATTATTTTTAGGATCTATCTGTAGATGTTAGATAGGTTCAAAGAGAGAAATGATAGTTGTGATGTCAGGAGACAAACTTGACATTTCTTGTCACCTCGTTAGAGCTATGCACACCCAGAGAGATGTTAGACCATTTTGATATATTCATTATGCAGCCTTGCCATTTTCTTCAGTTATCTCTCTTGGTCACTGTCAACATCAAATGTTGCATAGAGGTCAACAAAGATGAGAAGTGATGTTTATCCCTCACTGCCAATAGTATCTTGAGATCTGGGTTCTGATGTGCATCCAGATTGTGTTGAGGATTGGACACTTGCTACAGGCTGGTTGTTTCTTCCCCCAATAGTCTGTCATTGCTATAAGAACACCAAAGAAAATATCAGCAATGCTGTGCCCCTTGTGCCTGCCTGTTGTCACCGAGACTTGAGGATCAATAGGAGTGACTGTGGCTGGTCTSTGATTTCTTACTGTTCATTATCTTCAGGTTGAGATGTGTGACAGAACTATGCCCTGTGCCTGGGAAAAGGGAGGAAGGACTTCAGTGAGAAGCTGAAATAAGAACCTGCATCAGAAAATGGCCAGTCATAAAGCTCTACTTTGTGACATCTCAGGGATGCAGTAAAATGAAAATCTGTCCACTGGGCAGCAGCTCAATACACAAAAATATATCTTTGATTTGTGAGCTATGCCATTAGCTGTAGATATAGCACCACACAGAATCCAGCTTCAGTGTGTAAGAAAAGCTCTGTGAAAGGAACCTTTCTAATAAAGGTCTTCACTTCAGGGTATCACAAAAAGGATGGCCAGTAAAAAGGTTCTGCCTCAATTTTGGAACWTAGCACAGCAATTAGCAGTATTAAGACCAATTCCATTGTTAAGAAAACCTGAAGATACTTGGAAATTGTAGAGCTCAGTCTAAAACTCTATCTAGAATTGTACTCAGGWAATCATGCCATCAGTCCAAAGAAACAAGCTTTTATTTTCCTTGAGTAAAAGACAATGGGGGCAGAGGGGAAGAGATATGAATGTACCATCTGATAATTTATGCTGARTGAAGCATGTTAAGGTAAAATATAAGCAAAATTTTAAAGTTTTCAAAATGCAGCTGTTAATCATAAGTGTCAAAGAAARACCTGTTTAGGAAAATAACTGTTACTGTTCATCTTGTACCTTGAAAAAGCTGGAACATAAAGTCACAACACTCCATTCTTGTTTGCACAGTTTATTAACTCTTGGTCAATATGGGGCCATAATATCCCCATGCTAAAGAAAAGCCTTCAAAATCCTTCAAGTGAAATATCTGGTAGCTAGGCAATATCCCAAAATGTAGAAAGCATGTAGCTTCCAGCAGCCCTGTAGACTTTTTTTCTTCTAAGACCAGGGRACTTAGTAAGACAATTCATCACATACTTCAACATGAACTTTAAGACAAACAGCTTTGGGATGGAAATGCACAAATACATCTGGACATGCAAGGTCACTTTAAAGTGCAGCAGTGCAGCAGGGCAGCTGGGTGTCAGGAGTGATGATTCACAGCTATGGGCATGTTGASACAGACAGCAGTGTGTACAGCAGCCACTGGGAAAGCCAGCACAGCCACACAGGAACCTCATGCAGAACACCTTTATGAAKATTGTTATGGTTTAGGTTCTTGAAGGCAGTGGTTGGTAAATATTTAATCCAAAGAACACTGCAAACCATGTCATTTTCTCCCATATGAAGCTTTAGCCTAAATTTTCGGGTCTGAAACTTGTCATGATATTTAGCCAGAGACTGACTTTTTGGATGACATGAACAGAAACTATGCATGGTTTTGCACAAGAAACCTGAGTAACTAGGTTATTATTCAGATTATTTTAACTCCCAATCTGAGACGAGATTTTAAAATGGCTTTCCCACCCCCCCCCCTACAATTTTATTGACTATTTCAAGAGGAAGGAAGGTTTTTCTTTAAAAAATTGTATTTCTTTAAAGCTCTGATCCAAACTGATAAAAGATGAGTGCCAAATTGTATCACAAGTATAAAGAACATTATTTTTTGCTATAAGGTACAAATAGCAGGCAAAGGAAGGAACAGAAAAAAACTAAATTATGGATATTGGTATGAACCTTTGGAAAGCAACTCAGATATTTGCACCATGTGAACTGCTGAATACAAGCTTTTTTTTCACTATCTAGAGTATTAATTGTCCTGCATTCACCATCAAATGAAGTGTTTGCAGCTATAAAARGACAGAAGAAACAAGTGATCCCCAGGATTAAGGGATCGGAGAGTCCTCTTCTACAATTTTACCCCACCAAATAGTGCAATGGGTACTAGATGCTAATTCATGCCATGTGGCATATGCAGCTTTGCATTATCCAACTAGAGGTTAGTCTGTCATCATAAACTCTGAATTTATTTATCAGTGAAGGCGTTTTTGCCTCACAGCTGGCTTAGCTAGGTATACACATTTGGGTATTCATTACATCTCACCTGGAAGTCAGCAACTTATGCTTTAGTTATGTTCAGTAGTATAGCCTTGACTTCATTTAAAAAAGAAGATATTGATGCACAATCYTATTTTACTTCAAATCACATGATTTCATAATTTAGATCCAAAAAGAAAGTAACAGAAAAGGAACTTTTAAAAGATCTTTCCAACTGGCAGTGTTCTCCAATAGTCAGTTTTTAACAAAATCATGTTTTTGGATTTCTGCTATATTTTTAATTTGCAGGATTTTGTTTCCGGGGTAAAAAAAAAAAAAAAAGGGGGAAGTTAAAATACGGGTTAAACACACTGATGTGAAAAATGGTAACTTAAAAATACATCTAAAACTTTTTCTGTTTTCCCATTTTACCAGGAAATCCTATGAGAATGCATAATGCTAAGTAGGGAAATTTCCATCTCAAATGTATGGATTGAAGATATTTAAATAACAATACTACCATTTAGACATTGTCTGAGTGAAAAGAATTCTCAGGCTTTTGAGGCTCATCTTTCACTAGTCARAATGTGGCTTCTGGCGGTTTGCATGCTGCGTTACCAGATTAAATGATAATGTTCCTTCAGGAAGGTGCTACATAGGAGAGAAAAATTAAAGCCTTGGAAAGTGATTCCTATTCCTCCTAGGGTCCTTTTATGGCAGGTTAATGACCAGTAAAATGTGCTAGAAAAAATCGCCAAATSTTGGAGATGCAGAACTGAATCTTTTAGTCTTTTCCACATGCTCTGACTCATCGGCCCTGGTGATAGGAGAATATATCAGAAGAGGGTCGCAGCTTATCCCAACTCATTTGGGGTGGGCACCACACAGCTGTCACGACATGCCAGATTGCAGCAACCAAAGGCATTAGCCTGCATGTCTGCAAATTATTTGTTCTACTCTTAGACCTCTGCTTTTTGTGGGTCTGGCCATGGGGGGTAGCTGATTACAAAGGATCTGCTCCAAGGGTTCAACAATTTCTCCAGAACTCCTAAGCTTCAAAACCAGTCTTTTTTTTATTCCTTTCTTTTCAAACTGAATCAATGGCTTTTGTCTTTTGCCATCCATTCAGCAGCAAGTATTCTAGTCAAGAGATGCAGATGTAGCCTGGATACAGAACTCGGCAGAACTCAGCTTTCTTAGAGCAAAAAACACATCCATATCCTGATGGGTTTCAACCTCCCACAARAGCAGGCTCTTCTTGGCAAGCCTGAGTATTTTCTGCTACCTAGCCATGGTATAAATGGCTGCTCTAGGCACAAAATCCAGGCTGAAAACAGAGGGAAAATCTTCTCTCCTCACATCTCCAACTCTTGCATCTTGGCACTGGTTTTTTGTTTGTTTTTTTTTCTGTTGTAGCAGAGGTACTAGGGACATGTTCCAGGAGTGTGGAGGGCAGGGAGAAAAAGCTAGTGCAGGAAAATATGGGACAAGGCAAAACAGTCCCAAAACTTTGCTGTAAGTCCGTGCCTGAATTCTCTTCATGGAAAATCTAAAAAATAATTCTTCATTACATAATGTGAGCTCTAAGAGTGCTTCAGTCACCTTTCATCTCATGGCAGCATTTCCTGGTGATAATATTCTTAGTGAAGAGTATCACTCAGAATACTAAGAATGTGATACCTTCCACATATGAAAACTGTACCTAAAGTGTATGCAACAAATATAGAACATTCAACTGATCTGAACAACAAACTTCATGTTTCACAGGATAAATTTCAGAAATTAAGATAAAGAAGCAAAGTGACTGCATTAAGCATGGAACATTCAAAACCTTCATTCCCCTGTAACATTTTTTATCACATTTAAATGTGAGGACAGAGTCTATTTTCAGGAGTCACACACAGCCTATCTCGACTTGCATAAAAGCGAAAGGGAAAGCAAAATTTTCCTTRCCTGATAACAACTAAGGGAATCCAAAAATTCTGGATTGTAACGTTCTAAATTCTCTGCACTGGATCAATCACATACTACTATCTTCATTGATCTTACAAACATTAAGTATCCAGCTTGACAAGTTGTGTTTCTTCCATCTAGTGAAGATGAGTTGTATCTCATAATATAGTTTTAATTATTAAATACATAAACCCAGAGACATTATATAACAGTTTAAAAGCAAGAAAACAAAAACATAAAACCACCATTATTTTGCACCCATTGCTATGATAATGTTTGACACCTGCAGTATAATAACATCAAATGMATTTAAATATATGTGTGTATTTCCTGGTATAAATTATAGTGTATAAATATTCAAACCAGGCCAGACCGGAAGTAGGCCAAAATGAGTTRTTTATAACACTTTCCAATTTAATCTGGTTAGACTACCATGCTTTAAAACTTAATATGTGATGAATACTTGCTATAGGAGAAAGGACACTGAGAAAGGAGAAAAAAATGCTGTTTCAATTTTATATATCAACTTGGACCTACCTTACTTAATGTTTGAAAGCAGGAAGAAGCTATTGCTTTTGTGAATACTGGGATACTACTAAGATTGGTTTTCCATTCAAATAAGAAACAGCATTTTGCTAATGTGAAGCAAAGAAACTGCATGCTATAATGCATAAAATGAAAGTACCTATTAAGCCAAATTAAATTGCCTGCCTGAATGGGTTGATGGTGAAGCTGCTTTTATACAGGAAYGAAAGATATATTAGAAATCTCCCAGATGGAAAATACGTGAGATTTGAATTTCCTCTTTTCAAAACAGCAGCTATTACCTTCTACTGTAAATTCATTGCTAAGGCTTCAAATTTGTTCTCAAAGATGGGTGTAAAAATGCACTTGTGGCACTTCTACCAAAAAGGCTAGAAGTTAGATGCTTTATTACATATTCTCCAGTGAYTTAAAATGTTCTTCAAGACAACATATGGTGCATGATAATCAGTTTGAAAAGTCTGGGACTAGACACAAGCACCCATCTTTATGCTTGATGTGGGCAATGGAATGCTTTTTCTAACTGATGCTGTATTTATTGGTCTAATAGAAAGCTTTTGAGCTGGTAGCCCTAAAATGGTGAATTCAAATGAGTGAATGAGTTCAAATATTTCTTATTATTCCCATGATTTCTTATATAATTGTTCACAGCTGGTGACAAAACAGGTTATTATGATTAATTGCTTTCAAAAGTGGGAATGACCAGTATAGAAATTGAGCTTATTTAGCTTCTCTGAGCAGATAGAAGCATTTCAGTTTACATTACTAGTCATTGAAAGTAATAACAAAGTTGTTAGAACTTGTTTTTCTTTCCTTAATGTTCTCTGTAACTGCTGAAGTAGACCTGCAGGAGGTAGCATTCCRTGTTGTTATCATTATCACCACTACATTAAACTTCAGAAAGCCCGCTCCTTCTATTTTTAATCAGATTTCTACACAATAAATCATCTAAATAAATACCTATTGCTATTCATTTGACATCAGAATGGATATTTTGAAATTCTACATCATATACTGCTATGATCACTTATACTTAGCAGTAACACGCTTCTAAATGAAGCATGTCCCTTGTCCACTTAGTCTTTGGTTTRCCTGCAGTTTGCCACAAAGATAATTTCTGTTCATTTCTTTTAAGGTCCCATGTGGCCATAATAGCTGAAA
Organism: Malurus melanocephalus; assembly: GCF_030028575.1. Classification (NCBI taxonomy): domain Eukaryota; kingdom Metazoa; phylum Chordata; class Aves; order Passeriformes; family Maluridae; genus Malurus; species Malurus melanocephalus. Next base: position 4,060,815 of record NW_026623255.1, read on the forward strand.
TGAACAATGCAATTTCCACAACATATCTCCTTCAAGCTAAGTGGCAGTCCAAATGGTCTGCATGCTGGAGATTGAACAATAAAATTTGTTGTTAATACATACCTTAATGGAACCCAAAACATACAGGCATTTATAGAGTTTCAGGGTAATGGAAAGTGCTTGTGATTGATTTATGCCACTTATCACAATGCATGAAATCTTTGTACATGTGGTAGAAATGTGTTATGCTTTAAATGCATTTTTTTTCTATGGAATTATCATTGTATTTTATAACACCATGGATAAGCATTAACTGCTCCTAGAAACTGTTTACATAGCATTTCTGAGATTGCTTTTCTGCTTGCCATACATTATTTTAATATTTACCTTTTTGCAGAACGATTTGTATATGGCAATTTTATAACAAATAAAACTGTTTTCACATCTGGTTGGGAATTTTTTGTTGGGCTACTTTGGGTTTAGAGTTTGTTTCAGTTTTTTTCTTCTGGGGTTATCCAGATCCATTGTGCCTTGTGATTAATTTCATCTTTGAAACTCTTATTGTGTTTGCTTTTCAAAAAACACAGAGCTGAGACAGAAAAAAAACAAACCCTTTCTTTTGATTCAAGCAAAAAWAATGTAATTATTTTTCCCTAAGTAAAATGCATTAAGTATGTTCTTTTCACAACAAAATACAGCATTTAATAGGCTTYTTTAGATTTAACTTGTACCTCTATGTTCCTGAAATGTGGCAAAGTTTTACAGGCTGATATTGCATAGAGAAATTTGTGTGTGTGTGTGTGTGTGCATGTGCATGTGTGTTTGCAGCTTGGCATCTGATTTCATGAAGACCTCTTTCCTTTGCTAAAAGCTGGATATAGCCAATCACATCACAGAGGTCTATAATCTWAGAGGTCTTTTTCAACCTAATTGAYTTTGTGATTCTGTGATTGTATGAATAAAAATGCCGCCATAATCTGAATTTTTTATAAACTGAAAATGAATTCAGTTATAAATAAATTAAACAAGATAATTTAACTAAATTTTCTACCTAAAAGTGGTGCTGATCACCTAAACTCCTTTTGCAAATACTGCTTATGGAGTTATTTTCCCAGTAATATCCTAAAAGCTCAAATCAATCAGAATTTCACATTGCATTTGGGTGCATGTGTATCATGTATATAAATTGATRGGTTAATAAATGTTAATATATATGTGTATAAGTGAAGTTGTGTATTCCTTGGGTGCACACACACAAGAACACACACTGAGTATAGATAAGAATCACATTTCTTTCTTTTGCAAACATATGAGGTATGTCTAAGGTAGAAAGAGTAAAAAAAGTTTTCTGTTGTCACAGACCTTCATTTGCATTTACAACAAATGTTTTCTCCCTTTCTTTGAATAAATATAGCGGAACTCCATTGAAACAACATAAATAGGCAAAGTTAAGTTTTGTCTTATGTCTTTAGAAATAATCTGAAGTCCAGTTGGGGTATAACTACCATGTTGCCCCTGAATTTTTTATGCTTCTCATACTATATTATTTGTTCTTTCCAGACAGACAGCTACCATCAGCTTCTGCAGAAAGACTCCAGCTGGGGTCTTTGTTTGATGCAGTGCATCCACTCTTACTGCTGCCTCTGTAACACCAGAGGAGATACGATTGCAGCACACCCAGGAATACCTCAGATAGCTCCAAGTGAAGTACAAGGAATAACTGCTGCAGCACATCCCCTGAACAAAGAATAACTGCAGATGTTATTCAGTGGGAATGTAGCCCTGGATCAAAGAAACTGAAGAGAACCTGGTGGTTACTGGCTACATCATGCACTGTAGATCATCCTGCCCCCTAAGCCAATGTATCTGTAGTGTTTCCTGCCGCAGGTGGGGACCTGCACAGTCCTCTACTCTTCACGATTTAGACTTTGTTCCCATGGAGCTAGAGTGGAATATGTATTTCCCTTCAAGCTGTTATGAAACTGTATCTAAGATGTTGTTACTCAAGTTTAGTTTCTTGGGCTTCAAAAGGAACCACAGGCATTACCTTGGCCAAAATTCTGTTRTGCTGTACTGCTGTTACCTTGAAGAACATACGTGGCTTGAAAAGAAAAGGGAGTCCTACAACCATAATCAGAACCAGAAAGATAAATCACAAAGAAGATAGTGAGATTCTAGTTCCAGCAGTGCTCAGCCAAAGTTCCCCGTCTTTAGTCATTGGTTCCAGCTACTTATTCCTGATTGTGACAGTAAAACAGCATGTGGGTCTGTGACCCAAACCACAGATCACACAAAACTAGGCTGAAGTCTCTGAAGGATTTGTTCATCAGCTATTTTTCACTTTAATGCACTGGTTACAGGAAGTAAATAGGCTGATCCAAAAAAAGCTCCGAGTTTGAGTTTCAGATTTGATGTAAACACTCCTTTCACTCTCCTATCTCAGAAATTGCAAGTAGTGCATTAAATAATGTTCTACTCATTTGTAAAATCACAACCTTTACAGCTACTTTTTATTTGACACAAGAAACCTTAAATTATCTAACTATATTTTCCCTTTGAAAGCTGAATGTGAAAAACAGAAGGATTTACAAGTGCATTCTGTTGCTACTTCTTTGTTTCATCATTAAAAAATGAGGTTGTAAATCAAATAATGTATGGGTTTCCCTTTTGGCACATTTATCCCCTACAGGTCATTACTGTGTGTGAGCAGAAGGTGTTGTTGTACTCCAAAGCTATTTTTCTGGTAGTGGAATTAAAATTTTAGGTCTGAATAGATCCATATTTGACTAAATCTTTATAATTTATAATCTTTTCTTTCACCRTAAAAAGACAAATGAGTTGTCAGTGAGAAAAGTCTGTTCTTTTAAGTTAGGGTGGTAAGGGTCCTTTTGATATAGTTTCTCAAAAAAAAAAAAAAAAAAAAATACATAGTACCCCCTGCGCTAATAGTTACATGGTTCTATTTTTATATAAGCCTTGGTTATTTTGACCCATAAATCACAAATAACCTTAAAGCTGCAAATATATTTTTGAAATTAAGAAAAACAAACTTGTGGCAGTTATTGTATGAAAACAGATCACTGAACCATATGGTTGCTTCAGAAAAAAAGACAAAACAACATGATGCATTTCACAAAATAAGAAATACCATTCATGGAGAGAGAAAGTGAAATGAACAAATTCATGTTTGACTCTGTAATGGTTGTCTTATTMCCTGAAGCGTAACATTCGATTGCCCTCATCTTTACATGGATACCTACAAATGTTATTATTAGCTATAAAATTATCCAGCCATTCTGAAAAAATTGTCTACAGCATCTGCCTTTCCCATTTCTTCGTGGCCATGCATGTCGAAGGTTGATGACACACCAGGCAAAGGCAGAAACACTTGCTTCTGCATATTTTCCATTTCCATGTTCTCTGATGATTCTCTGGTCTTAAGAAAAGCATTAGAAAAAGRGATTCTTCTGGGCAGGATTCAATCRACATCTGTAGTTTTCCAGCACATACTTTTAATATTTCCCCTCCTGCCTTCTTGTGTCACATACCCATGTCCAATCTGGATGCTTTGAATGATGCAGAGGATCTAAAATTGCTCTGGTAAGTGTGTGCTTAGAAAATTGAGTTCCACATTTGGTTGCCTGCAGAGAATTCAAAAAGTTCAAGAATATTCTTAAAGAATATGCTTTTGTTTAGTCATCTAATTTCTATTGGCATAGTCCAAAATAGCATAAAAAGGAAATACAGATTTTTATCCAGTATGTCCAACCTGTATCCTGAAAAGTTTCCTATTCATTGTGCATGGAGAATTTGCACTAAATTCAGTAGGGAGGTCATTTGCCGACACCTGGAGGAGCAGTGTCAGATGGAGCAATGCAATGGCAGCATGCTTGCCACTGCCACAGTTTCCCTGACAATATGAGTAGCAATGGCATTTCTGCAGGAGAAAGGACAAGGGCAAAAACAGATTGCAGAGGTTTGTCTTGGTCACAGTAGCACTGATGGAAATCCTGCAGCAAAAAGCAGTGTGCCACCTAAAGTGATGTTAATTAACAACAGTTGTACATTCTTCACAGGTCAATACAACTTAGTAGCTTATATCATGCTATTTTAKTTGAAACAGCTCTTGTGTTTTATATGCTTTTTTCCTAACCTGCAATTAGTCCCTTTTTGTGTGATAAGATTTCTCCTTTACATCTCCTATATATTCTTRTGCCTGTCTTACGCTATCTAGATGCTATTTCAGTTTAAGGTATTTCTCCCAAGAACCACTTATCTTATTGCAGATACTCATTTTATACTAAAAACATTCTGTATCTCCATACCTGTCCCTCTTCTTTACTATATGTGAACTAAAAAGATTAGCAGGCCCAGAGGAAACTTTTTGATGTGTAGGTTAAAGGTGATGTGACAGTGAAGAGTATAATTTGCTACTCAATGTGCAATACATAAATTTATACMTCCACCCTCCATATTTCTTCTGGTGTTGGGAAATTCAGCTTCCTGAAATRCGTGTTTTTTTAATATATCCATTTTAACAGACAAATACTTTAAAAGAGCACAAAATACCAGGAGGGAAAATCATAAAAGAGCTTGAGATCAAAAATGTCAAAAGTATAACCARGTTCTACTTTTGCTAAACTGCAACTGTCTGACATTGATGAAGTAAACACTTTTGCTAAAGAATTTCTATTAATGCTTTTTGGTTGTTCCTTGCAAGCAGCTGATACTTAATCTTCAATTGCCTAGGACAAAAATCTTTGACAAGAATTATTTTTCTGTATATTCAACAAGTAAGAAAGAATCAAATTTCTTGAAGCAGAATAAAAACTGCTATTTAGAAGAGGGCTGTTCAATATTTGTTAGGCTTGACCTGCTTTGAAACACAAAGCTAAGCTTTAAGAATGTAGTTTTCTAGCATCTAAAAAAAGATGAAAAATTCATCCTTACTTAGCATGGCAGTAAAAAGAGTACTTACAGCTAAGCATTTGCTTCAGTTCACTGAAATAAACAAAAATTACTTTTCAACAATTCAGTAAGTCCTCCAGCACTATAAAAACTGATGGCTTTTCATTGTTTGATGAATTTAATCAAGGAAAAGACCCATGAAGCTCTGTGTTGTTTTAATGGAATATAGTACATATGTCAATGTGAAATGAAAAACAAATGATATTACACAGCTCGCTAATGTGCCACTGCAGCAGGATGCAGTGCAGCGTGGCTGCCTTCCAGCAAAGCAGTGTTTGAGGCTGTTCAGGCAGCCCTTGCTCACACACAGCTCATTGACTGGGTCACAACCAGTGCCCAGCTGACCTTGTTTGGAGGCAGTTTAGGCAGTTTGAAACAACACCAATATGAGCAGCAAAATATAGCTTTAAAAGGTGTGTTGCTCAGCAAGCGATCCTCTGGTCTTTCTCTCATATTTTAGAGACAATTCATAGTCACAGATGCTCTCTGGGAATAGTTCATTAAACTGATGAAAGATAKGAACTACATTAGCATGTTGTACTTCAATAGCTTCATTTAAGTCATTCTAATCACCAGAGAGAAAATAACACATGATATGTTCTTGAATATGACCTGTATTCTGTAGTGTGTGTTTAACACAACCTTCAGAAAGCCTCAGAAACCTTCAGGAGAATCTTCCAGCTGTCAGCTCTGCCTCTGAACTTGTCTGTCACAAGTTGCTGCAGACAGTTCTTCTTTCTTTTAGGGTCTAACCTCTTAGCACGCTTATGGGATGAATCTCTGACAAATGGTCCATTCCTTAGATTATGAATCCTCATTATCCCGGGGTAGTTTCAAACTCACATGATGCACTTAATATTCTTTCATTTGGATGTATATCCATAATTTATTTGACTATTATACCAGCTAGAGCAGTTGATAGGTTTATTTCACCATTTTACAAAATAATTTGCACTCTAAAAAAAGGTTCCTCATTCACTCACTGGAGAGCATAAGGTATGAGTAATAGTAAAAAAGTTTAGGACTATGTAATTCTTCTTTATATAAATCTTACCACAGAAGGAATAATCTGATCCTCAAGCAGAGACACAGRTCTGCTTGGAAACAGCAGTCTCAGCAAGCACCTTCATTTTTGAAGTCACAAAGTGAAGAACATTCTAATCAACCGACTACCGAAGACATTCTAAACTGTAAGGACACAAATAGCAGCACTTATTTAAGAGTAAAAGAGGAGATGAGGCCAACCCATTTGTGACCAAGAACATCTGTGAAATCTAAGTGTTAAGGTTTACACACTCAAAGGGGAAAAAAAAGAAATTTACAGTGTTTGGAGGGGGAAAATCTAATAAATTCCTTCTTATTATGGTGTCTTTGGGTTTTCCACAGATATGATCCATTACTGGTTGGAAATCAATGGACAAGAAACAAAAACTAATGTCTTCATTCTTTCCTAGTCTTGCTCCACATGTAAAAGTCAAAAGTCTCAAAAAAACAGGGTTAAGAAAAGTATTAAGATCTGCAACAGTGCGTGTTTTCATTCTTCACAAAAATGTTGAGGTCTGCTAATTCTCAGAATGCACACAGTGCTGGAGACGCTGTCAGTAAAACTGCATTTAACGTTTGTGTTAGTCCAGAGGCAGAAGCAGAAATTAAAACATGTCATCAAGGACAGTTAAATTTGCATGAACTAACCATTAAAGCAAAGAATGCATTTGTAGGGATTTATTTTTATGTGCCTTTTAGAAGGATGCTGGTGCACAGCGGTTTTTTTATTAAATTGCCAAAGCCATTCCCAGGATATTTTGCAACATTTAAATCTAGAAATTAAGACTTTAAGACTTAGTTGGTTAAGTTCTACTGGGAAAAAAAAGACTCAAGAATGTTTATATTAGAAAAGTATTTTGGCTTCAGAAATTGGATTGCATCAACAATTGAATAAGTATCGGTGTTTGTATGATCAAASTTGCTGGTATTTATGGAAGCTGCAAATGTGTAATCAAAAAGGTAGTAAAGCCACTTTGTAAGAAATGTAATCACTACATAAATATTGGGCAAATGCTTTTAGAACTTTTTAGCTGTGCTATTACTGTTCAGTCTGATGGCACAATCAACAGGAAACTATTTGTGTCAATATCTGAAAGAGAAAATTTTCCACATTCACTTCTGTAAGAATTCCAAAGCCTTATTTAATATTGGCTAAACATTAAGGTATCCACCAGTAATTTTATTTTTTTAACATTTCTGATTACAGAAATGATCACAAAATGTATATTACATACAAGTTGAGATCTAGCTTTCAGGACTAAGCATACAAAACATTTTATTTGGAAGTTTACAGCTGTAGTTCCCAGACAGCTGCTCTCCATAAAGTGATTTCAGGAAATCAAAACATATACATTAACTTATTGTTTACTTAAGCATWACAAAGCAGAGTAATTGATTTTGAAAAGTGCTCCAGGATTCTCAAGGTCATTTACAAAAGAAGCATTCTTTATTCTCTCATTTTATGCTAAGATGATTTGAACAAGGCAGGTTTTATCATTGTAGAAAAACAATTTGTCAGTGAGTTACTGGAAGTGCAAAAATATAATAAAAGTAGTTTGTGTTGCTTACCTGATGTCCAAGATACTTTCCATCTGGTCTGTTTTCCGTCTGGTCTCCTCTCCCCCAGCAGATCAAGGTATGGCCAACCCTTCTGACAGCTGAGTGGGAGCAGRAGGGCTGCCATCTCCAGCTTCACTTCAAGAGGCATTGAAAACTTCAGTGCCACAGGAGCAGTTGTTTAAAAAAAAAAAACAGCAAATGGGTATAAACCTTTCTCTTACAGAAGGAAAAAGGAGGTAGACCTAACTCCCTGGTTTGATGTAAGTTTTCCAACTTTGTTTCTCCCCTGACTTTCCCTCCAGCTCAGATAGTCTCAAGAGGCAATTCTGTTTACCCCGAAAATGTCATTTGACTCAGAGATAAGAAAGGCTTATAAATGTGATAAATCAGGGCACTTTGCACAGCTTTGTGCACSTGGTCTGACTCTGGCAAAGCTTGGTAAATTCATATTTTTTCTRATATAGTCTTCTATCACTGAGGCTTTCAGGGATGCATAAAAACACGTGGGTTATTCATGGCAATTCCCTGCAGTTCTTTCTGAATTTGCCAAAAAAMAATACAGAAGTGCAGACACACATGGGAAAACATCATTACCATTTCTCATGCTCTGCATTTATAGGGAACAGCCATCTTCACTGATAATTAAAACACAGATCAAATGTATGGCTGGTCAGCAGTAGCATGCAAGTTCTCTTGGACAGCATCCTGGGAATCACAGTACAAACTTCTGCTATGAGAGATAAAGTCAGCAGGATCATTTAGCAAAAGCATTACTTGAAAATGATGACTGAACTTAAATTTATTAAATAAAAGTAGTCAATATTGGTGCTMCATAGTGACATTCATTAATGGATTCATGAAACTCAAAGATGAAGAAAAGGTTTTTATATTTTAAGAAATGYAATATTTAGTTTAACTTTAACTTCTAAAATATTAAAAAGCTTTTACTTCTAATATATTAAATTTCTTAGAATTAAAATGTTAAATTGTATTACAAATTATTAGATCATATTTTTTATTTCATGAGAATTGAGTTTTCCATTGGTACCAGTGATTACTCTTTAACGAAGTCCAATTTTGTTCATCAGTGGCATGATAAAAGTGTAACCAGACATGTAATTTTACTGATGTGGGAAAGATGGTGACACGAGAGATATTCTGCACTACATTTGTCTTTGGTATAYGATGAAACATTGAATGCAGATTTCATCGCTTTSCAGGGACATCCTCAAAGAAGTTTCAATGATTTCACTATTGTTGATCAAATTAGGCTAACAAATTTTGACAGCACTTGAAAATAATAGCATTTTGTGATAATGAAGGCAGCTGTTTCATTATTTTTCTTTAATTCATTCTCCAAATGGCTGACTATCTAGCTCCAGTTTTCCCCAAATGACTATCTCGCTCTCTTCAAGTGAAACTTGCTTGAGCTCTTGATATGTACATTTTAGAAAAAGAGTTGAAAGCTCTGGCAGTCCTGTGGCCCCAGGAATATGTTAGCAATGTTCATAACTTTCATACTAAAATCATCTAAATGTGCAGAGCTGTGTATGTCTGTGAATATAGACACACCCATAGCATCATGGAAGATGTTACAATCAAATGGATGAAAAAAGATACTTGTCTTTGAATGCAAAATGTTTGTGGGGGTTTTAGTATTTTTCCTTTTTTTTTTTTTTTTTTTTTTTTTTTTTTTTTTTTTTTAAAAAAGTATTTTTTTAATAATTCAGAGTATGGTCATAGAGTAATTAAAAATAAATATTTATATACCCAAGAATAAATGGTTCAAGTTCTACCTCACTCAAACATGACTGAGAAGTCCTGTTCTGCACTTATCCACTCTTTTGGGACTGCCATGGTTTTATCCCAACCAGCATCAGTAATCCCATAGCTGCTTGCATACTCCCTGACCCAGTAGGACTGAGGGAAGAGAATTTAAATGGTAAAAGTAATGATTTTAAGAATTTGAACAACAACATTATCATCAACAACATTAACAAATCACAATGAAAAGAAAAATAAAAGAGTGAAAGAAGTACAAGGCAAGGAAGACATGTGATGCAAATGAAGAGTTTCTCACCAAACTGATTCATATCCAGACAGTGCCTTAGCAATGGACTCACCCTCAAACCTCTGCTAGTTTTACTGCCAAGCATGACCTCATATTGTATGAAATATCCCTTTCATGAGRTGGGGACAGCTGTCCTGGCTATGTCTGTGTGTCCTGATTTCTTCTGTACACCCAGACTACTYATAGTGATGTGAAGAATGAAAAAAGCTCTGTGTGAGCACTGCTCAGAAATAACAAAAATGTTCCTTGAACTGTCAATACTCTTTCCACCACWAACCTGAAATGTAACTCCATGTTATCTATGATAAAGAAAATTGACTCTACCTCAGCCAAAACTAATATGATTACTACTTTTTTTCCCTAAAACTGAGTCCAGATTCAGTTTACGTGGGCAGTGAATGGCCTAGATTTGACTTCTTTGCCTTTTTAAGACCAGAAATCAGCAAGAAGCTGGATAGAAGTGCTTTATTGTCCTGCTACTCAATTTATTCCATGACCAAAAAAAAAAAAACGGAGAAATTTCCATTTTCCATTTTCTTTATTTTTTTTTATTTCATTTCAGCAGCAACATTTTTTGTTTTTTAAAAAGAAGTTCTGAAGTTCCCTAAGGAAATAAAACTCYAACCATCATGTCCTTACACTGCCTGTATATTCTGCTGCCTGTGTGTATCTGGTTTTAAACCTGTTGGCAGATTTGACAGAGAGATGTCAATTGAAACATTGCCTTTTACAGATTACTTGAGYACTGCTGTGTGGGTAGAGCAGTGGATCTGCATCTTCCAGAGAGAGAGAGACTGCAGTGTGAGGGACTCGGCCACCTCGAACGTGAGACGGCAAACGCAGGGCTGAATGGGGGCTCTGTCCGTGGTGCTGATTAACGCAGCTCCGGACACCTCGTTGGGAAGCCACCGTCGAAAGAAGTGGGAAACGAAACAGTAACGCCATCTGCTATTTGGGCACATAACATAAGCATATTTTAAAAATGTAATGGCAGACACCAGACAGAAAGATATTCAATTAACCAGAAGTATTTACAGGAGACATATTTTCTTCTTTATTGACATATTTTTCCATTCCCATCTGCGCACAAACAAAAGCAGAGCTGTGAGAGAGATTTTTTTCCCTTAAACTGTACTCACTTATTCTGAATGCATCACATTCTTCTCAAAAAGTGGCATAAGTCACCTTTTAAATACTATTTTACAGCAGAATGAACTGGAATCATCTCAGAAATTGGCTGGCCCAGAAGCAAACAAGCCCTAACTTTATTTGATAAC
>NW_026623255.1:4071761-4087227 GCF_030028575.1 Malurus melanocephalus
AAAAAAAAAAAAAAAAAAAAAAAAAAAAAAAAAACCAAAACAACAAACCCTCACAACAATAAAGAAAAAAACCCTAAACAAACAAAAAAGCATGACTACCAACCAAAACTTTAAAGCATATTTTTTCAGGCTCTCCCACACACTACACCAATATCTTTTGATRAGACCTTCAGGCTGCTCAGGGAATCTCAGAAGGGTTTTGAATCTCCTTAGACATAAGAACTTGTCATAAATTTCATTGAAAGGCTGAAATTTCATTGGAGTCTTGAAAACAAAGACTCATAGTGAATTCTGATATTTCTCAGAACTACTTTAAACTCAAAACTGAGAAACTCAAAAATATACAATCTTTATTTTTTACATTTGTTTTTTACTTCTTTCTCTCTGTCTGTTTGATTTAGATTTAATTTCTTCTCTTTTTTTCAAAAGAAACAACAAAACTGACCTCTTTTATACTTTCCATATGAATGAACTATGTGAAGTGTGTCTTGAGGAAAAAAAAACCTGTTTTGTTGAGACATACATTAGTAGATTTTAAAATTTAGTCAGAAATGATGCAGTTAAAAATATACAACTTGATTTTTAATAGCTTTAAATAACTTAGAACCAATTCTAAAAATGGAGACAAAATCAAATCATTTTTTGAAGATGCTTTGCCAAGCAATAAAGCAAGCAACCACATAATTATGAGGCATAGAAATTAGGTCTTGTAGAAAGATCAGTCTCTGAAGGAAGATGAATAATGGTTTTGTATCTGGTGAGGTTTTTGGTCTGGGATTTTTGTTGGCTTGGTTTTGTTTTGGGTTTTTTTTTTCTCCCATATTAATTTGTAGATTGGTCCACTGGGAGGTCTAAGGACTAGCACCAACTTCCACATAGCCAAACTCAGTGRTTCCAGGCTTTTTCAATTTTATATTTTAAAATATTTATATGGGTAGCCATTAATACAAATATGAGCTTGCTATTTTGTACTCATTTYTCTGAGTTAGCTACCTCCCATGTTAACTTTGTAGTACTTCAGGATGACACCTAGAGAAGGCTGAAGAGGTAATTAGGAAAAAAGCATGTTTCTTTTCTCATGAAGGAATGTCTGCCTTCATGCAGCAGTTATCTCTCAGTGTCATTTCCTCCGACTCATTGCCCCATTATTGATCACATTTTGACATGGGAAGTTTGCAGCTTGAAACACACAGACACATTTATTCTTTAATGACAGCTTGCATAACCAAATGTTATAGTAAAATTTTATCCTTTACATGCAAAAGCTTAGTTTGCAATAACAAAATGTGGTGAATGGCAAATCTAAAAGCAGTTATGTAATATATAAGTGTGGAGCCAACAGATAAATAATGGCATTAGTTAGGGGTGACATCCTTAACCAGGGGACGAAAGGCAGAGTAATTTGTCTCTGTCAATTTTCTCTTTTTTTTAACTTTCTTGTAGGGGTTGTAGCTGCCTTTTATACTTCTTGTTCATTCCTTTGTGTTTTCATGACATAAAGGAAGATTTTCATATGCTGAATAATTTTTTTTTTTAGTATTTTTTGTACCCTGAACCCAATTCTAACCTGTACACCAGGTTGCATTGCTTCAGTAATTAACAATGAGCTTTTTTCATTTGTGTTTATATATGGTGCTAATAAAACCCTAATACGCCTGKTTTTTTAAGGCATTGTGTTACCACAGAATAATATGAGTAACATAATAAACAACTGGGGTGGTTGGAAAACGTGGGGTGTGGAGAGGTACCCAGACCACAGCTTTCCAACCATGTTTTCATTTTCTYTTTTGCTGCCTTTGAACTCCATTGATTCTCACCTTCTTGGCTACACCATGACCTCACGAATCTCCATAACAGAATAATTAGAGCTACCTTCTTGATCTGCAAGTCATGAATTCAAGCTTCCTTCTTCAGGCTCTAAAGAGGCTAGAAAATACCTTGTGCTCCCATATGGATAAGTTAGTTTCAGACACACAAAGTCTGGGTATTGCTTCTTTTCACAGAATTCTGAGAAAAAGTAGCTATTACTGTACTTTATATTAGCTTTATATTAGTCCTCTTGGTTCTCCACATAGTCATATCCTGGAAAGTCATAGGGAAGAAAATAGTTGCATCTGTTTGTTTTAATTCTTGAGTTCTGTAAAAATGATCCCCTAAACATGCTTTCCTTAACTGCTAGCCAAATAGAGAGCTACTGACCTCCTGATATCATACAAAAAAAAAAAAGTAGAAGTCTGATTTTTTTTTTATATTGCTTACACACATCTAAAGTTCATCAATATTCTCATTCATAGAATATGTAAACACCTTTAGGTTTTCTATGGATCCAATTCCTATGACTGAAGGACAGCATTTCCTATTCCRGAAGTCAGTGAGTATAGCAGAGCTATATAATTTCATTAAGTTATGACATAGCAAGCAGCGTATACTGTTCTACCCATCTTCTGAGAGGGGTCTGGATACTCAGGTTTGATTCCTCATTACTCAGTGCTACTTTCACACCGTCACAAGCATGACAATTGAATATGTACTGTCAATAATGATCTCAGAGTTCAGAAAACAGTAGCAACTATAACATTTATGTTATATATATCACTGAAGATGCATAGAGAAGACAGCAAGTTGCATTTCCAAAATGAGTAATGCAAGCCCATTATAAATGCAATAGCCTTCAAAATGTAAGAAAACATTCTTTCATTGATATTCTGAAAAACCTTCCTCTGAAATGTCAAACTTCAGAAGCAATAGAATTTTTTAAATGGTTTATATGATTGGATGCAAAAATAGCACCCTTTTATGTCACAGACTAAATTTTGAATGCTAAAGTCATATGTTTGGTGGGTGGGTTTTCCCTCCTAAATAATGATAGCTATAAAGTGGAATAATACACCAAACTTACAAATTTAAAATACAGAAATTAATAACAAGGATGAACATCTATGGACAGGGTTCATTAGGCTTGCTACTAGGAGAAGATAATGATTCACCTGCATATTACACAATGATTCAGGTTCTGATGCTAAAATTTAATTTTTTAAACATTGGTTAATGTTATCAGCCACAAGTCTTCTGGGACTTTTAATTGTCTGATTTAAATTAAATGCTTTTTTCCAGCTTTTGTTGCCATCCAATTAATTTTCAAAACCAATTAAGATAAAAATCACCCATAATAATATCATACTTATTATTAAACCAATAGTTTTGCCAATCTCATTTACCATTTTTGACCTACCCTTAATGGCTCCKGATTAGAAGGGGCATGGATTCCAGGAGTTGTGCCTGTGAACTATTCATGCATTTGGAAAAGCATGTTCTCTTGAATTGGGTATTGCTTTTGCTAACTGAAGAGGTAAATGAGTAGTTTRCAATGAATAATTCATTTGACATGTGTAACCCATTTTTAGGTTAACATGATAGCTGCAAGTAGATCCCATTTTCCTAACAATGCTAATTTCATGTGTGCAAGAAAACTTCTTTTGTGTTTTCAGTTATATTGGAGGAAATGCACAGAGGCAAATGTAAAGATATTTACTGCTAGTTCAATATTTTTTTTCTCTTTCTTGACTGATGGATTGCGCAATATTTTGTGTCAATATTTTAAATCCCAGTGTTGCAAAGGTTTTTTTGAGTACATAATGGCCTCATGCCAAGCCCTAGTGGAGACAATGTAATTCATGTTTATTTTCTGGAAATCTGATTTTGTAAGCTCTTGTAAGATTTCGTAGAACTGGAGAACGGTTTGGGTTGGAAGACACATCAAAGATCATCTAGTCCCAACAGCCCTGCCATGGGTGTGGCACTAAGTCAGGTTGCTCAGAACTGTTCCCTTGAACACTTCCAGGGTCTGGGTACCCACAGCTTCTCTTCACAACCTGTTTCAATGCCACACTCTCAATGTACAAAATTTATTCCTAATATCTAATCTAAATCTACCCTCCTTCATTTCAAAGCCATTCAACCTTGACCTATCATGCCCTTGTAAAAAGTCCCAGTCCAACTCTCTTGTATCCCCTATAAGATACTGAAAAGCAGCTATAATGCCTCCCTGGAACCTTCTCTTTTCCAAGGTAAAAAACCCTAACTCTCAGATTGTCTTCATAAGAGAGGTGCTTCCACCCTCTGATCATCTTTGTGACCCTCCTCTGGACTCACTTCAACAGGTCCACGTTCTTCTTATGTTGGACATCCTAGAGATGGACACAGCACTCTGAGTGGGGTCTCATGAGAGTGGAGTAGATGGGCAGACAGATGACACCAGTTACTTTTCCATCATCCACCACTGCTGTAACCCTGTCACAGAAAGTCACCAAATGTGTCAGGCTGTTTGCCGTTAGTAAAGCCATGTTGGCTGTCACTCAATCACTTCCTTTTTACATATCATAGCATAATTTCCAGGAGTAACTTCATGATCTTGCCAGGCATGAGGTGAGACTGACCGGCCTGTATTTACCCAGGTGTTTCTGATTTCCCCTTTTTAAAAATGGGGGTTATATTTCCTTTTTCCAAGTCAGTTGTAACTTCACTGGACTGTCATGACTTCTCGACTATAATGGATAGTGGCTTAGCCACTTCCTTCACCAGTTCTCTTATGATCCATGGATGTATTTCATCAGGTCCCATGGGCTTGTGTAGCTTTAGGTTCCTTAGACAGTCTTGAACCTGATCTCCTACAGCAGGYRGTTCTTCATTCTCCCAGTCCCTGCTTTTGCTTCCTGTAACTTAGTCAATGTGGCTGAAGCACTTGTTGGTGAAGACAAAGGCAAAAAAAAGTAATCCAATAGTTCAGCTTTTTCCATATCCCAGGTRAGCAGGTTTCCCGTTTTCTTCCAGAGAAGGCCCATATTTTCCCTATTCTGCCTTTCATCATTAATGTTCCTAGGGAGGGTTTTCTTATTGCCCTTGAAACCCCTGGCCAGATTTAATTCTACCAGGGTTTTAGCCTTCCTAATCTGATCCCTGGGTGCTCAGACAATCTCTCAATATTTCTTCTTTTGAATGCTAGTAATCAGTGAACAGAAGTGGGGCTGCACATATGGATAAAATGGAACAATTTAAAATGTGAACACATACCTTGTGGAAATAATCCAGATTCTTTCTCCAAGCCTAACTAGCTCCACTGTCTTAGTSTATTTCTAGGAGTTCACTTGTGAGTGCTCTGACACTGCTTTCCTTTATGATTAGACTGTCACGTTTGGGTATGATATAACATGACTTTAAAAAACACCGAGTAAATACACTACATGATCTCTTGTTGTCAGCACAGTTCTTGTAAATAGAGTTGAAAAGCTCTGCATTTCAGAAAATGAAGCTTTTATTCTCAAAGGTCTGAAAATCAGAATGCAGATAATTTATCATGTTTTCCATAACAGTGTTATTTTTTTCTGTTGGCTGAGAATGAGATCCTTTCTTTCCTCTCACTTATGTGTCTCCTTTTTCTGTAGCCACTGGCTAGTTGGAGTTATTTACCTATACCTGAAAATAGAATGTACTTGAATATATCTATTTAAGAAAACAATTTCTGTAAACCAGCAATCAATCCCTAAGATAAATCAGCAGCAAATCTGAATGTCAATTTTATTATATGTATCAAAAATATAAATAAGCCCAAGAGCTGAACATATAATTTACAAAGCTAGTAGTTTTTCAGTAATGAATCCAGAAACTGTGTGGAAAACCTTTATTATTCTTACTGCAAAATATTTATATGATAAATGGATATATTTTTCAAAAATGTTTGTTGTTGACCAAACCACTGACATTTAATGAGGATTTTTATTTGGATAACTSCAAAAATAAGTAAGTGGTAAAGCATGAATAAATATTAAACTTGAATGATGTTGAAAGAAGTTAAGAGATATAGAAACAACTGAACCATTGCAAGAACTATTTGACTGTTTATTTCATATTGTTTCCTCCACGCAGAATATTTATTTTCTTCCTCTAAARTTGTCCTCCCTGAATCACAAGGTTTTCACCTTATGGCATTAGATGAAAAAAGTTAGCAGCTTCCTAACTGGATCTATCTTGACTATGATCCATTTCTTCATTAAACTTAAAAATCTACAGCCGGGGAGAATTAAGCCTTAAGAACTACAGAGGGCTCATCACTCAAGTAAATGAATGTTCTGCATGAGTGTTGGAAGGAGTAAGAGTGAAAAGAGTGAGCCATCTGTTTTAGAACTGACACAGGATTTAGAAGTCTATATCGCAGGTATRGATCATAAGTCAGACCTGGCACTTACATTTTTCTGTGAATATTACAGGGCCTTTCTGAAATCAAACTGAGCCAAAGGCTGTACAATCCTAGCTGCCCAGAGATTAAATTAGACTAGTTAGGGAATGTGGTAAAATATCCTGGTTTAGTTCCAGGAAAATTCTATTAATCTATTATTCAAGTAGAGTATAATATAAATTAATCATCAAGGCAAGTCCACATCTTCTATCACAACAGCTGTTTATATGGGGGGAAATTCTTTATATGGATAAAATTCTTCTAGTCTAGAGAATGAGGAAGGAGGTTTTACATGTCACGATCTTGGAAAGGAGATCTAGGAAAGTACATGGTAGTAAGATTGTATGGGCCTGTCCTCAATGACTTCAGCCAAATTTTTGAAATATTAAAAAAAAAAAAAAGCCTCAATTTACTTTCTAGAGATGCTCAGTGACCACTGCTTTTGTGGCTTTTAGTGCTAGGTTCATTTATAGAAGGAGTACCCAAAGAGAGGTTGTACCCAAAATGAAAGCTTGGTCCAGGAGTTTGTCCTAACTAGCTCAATGACCTGCTAATCTAATATTAATAGAAATTACTATTTATTTCATATAATTCTGAATTTTACTTCAAATTATCAAATTTAGACATTAATCTTTYCTGCAGGGAAAATAATACTTCCTTCTGTGAGCTTACAAAACTTCTTTACTTTCAGTGTAAACCATAGGCACATGAGTTACCTTAACAAAACAGTGCCAGCAGAGTAGACTTAATTCTCTTCCCTCTAAATGAGCTCAAAGATTTTGTCTTTTCCATAAATGGTCTGTGCTACAAAACAGACCACTTGAAATTAATCTTAAAAAGCATTGCACCGAGGTGTAAGAGAATTAGTGGCACCTCTAAGGCACCGTCAGGAGCTAAACTGCTCAGTAAAGATAGGTGAGGGTCATATCCACTTCATACCATTGACACTTCTAACAAATTAAAGTTTACATACAAAATATTATGTTATSTATTGAAAAATCTGCTGAGTGACAGAAAAAAAAATCTATTGTGTGACAGGAAATCTTTACGACTCATTGCATTCAAATAYAGAGCAGAAAGTTTTCTATTCCTCTTCCCTTTCCCATCACAACTACTTGCACTGTATATTCCTTCATTTGTCGACTCCTTATTTCAAATATGTTTAAAAAATTCCCTAAATATTTTGCTATAGCTCACAAATGTGTATTTTTAAAAGTTGCCTCTTTTTTTCTTATAATAGAAAGATGGGGGGTTTAGATTTTTTTTTTTTTTTTTTTTTTTTTTTTTTTTTTTTTTAGCTTCTCTCTATAAAAGTGGACTTGCTCTTGGTAGCTCTTTACTGATCCCTTCTATTCATAATGAAGTCAGTGAGCATACATGAATAAAAAGGTGAATATATATATCAGATTTGCAAAACTAGACCCTCTAATAATAAAATAGTGAAATGAAATAGCAAATCCTTAACTCCTTRTCTTCCACAGAGGTTACTACCTGCAGTGTGTAAGAGGCTTCAATCTTTTCCATTAAAATTTTTGTCCCCTTTTTCCCGGTGTTCAAGACTGAAGAAAATTTTAAAGAATATTCAGCAGGGAAGACTGTAGTCTTTTAGTTACAGCAGTGAGGGAAAAAGAAGTCAGTTTTCTAACAATGTAAGCTGTCCAAAAAACCAAAATTTATTAAATCAAGCRTAGCTTGATATTAAGAAATGTAAGACACTATGAGAAATTCAGGTACTCTTTCTTTACATAAAGGTACTTGGAAATATAAAACGAATTGTCTAAATTACTGGACTAGAAAGGAGCAGAATAAGTCAATCAAATGAAAGYAAGTTAAATAAGTCAATCAAATAAGGAGCAGAACAGGAATTTTATAACTTGMGTAACCAAAATCTTGAATCACAGCCAATATTACCAGAGACAGACTGGTATCAGACTGCTTCATCTGATTTAACCTTTGTATGTAAATGTGCCCCCAGCAGAGAGGGCATGAAATCCCAAAGTCACAAGCTGCTGAACCAATTATGTGTTCTTCTGCTTCTTTATTCTATACTATTACAGAATGAAAGTTCAGGGTGAAACAGCAATTAATGCAATCATGTATCTTTTACCTGGTAAACAGGTACAATCTACATAAGAATTTGAGTTATGAGATGGGATCTTAGATTTACACTCATACTAAAAATAAAATTCCTTGCTATGTATTTACCTGTTCATTATTTGTRTGAATGTTTTTCCACATAATTATGTGGAAGGACAAAAAAAAAAGTCAGTGCTACCAAAATAATTTTAGCTTTATAGCTATCTTCTATTCCTTTTATTTTTTAATCTTCTTTTCATAACCCACGAATTCAGTATTCCTGAAATCTTTTTTTTCCATTCTTTTGGCATTCATATAAAAAAATTAATCATTATTTTTTGAGTTCAGGCTATTGGATGAGGCTTTGAGAAAAACTAATGAAGACTAGCAGTAAGCAGTGGTTCACCTCACTRGTTTCAGATATTTTAAAAGGAAATTGTCTAAGAGTYCTTGCTCCTCCTACACCCTTGTGTRGCCAAGGCTGTCTTCCAGCTGCAGTTTCTCATTAGTTTTGTGATGSACTCACACTCTTCTGTTTCAGTGTRCCTGAATCRCTACCATTCCCAAAACATCCTTGCAAGGGTGTGCAATGCTTATGCTAAGACCAGCAGTGAACAGACTTTTATCCCAATTCCACACCCTCACCTCTGCTGTTTTGGATAAAGGATTCACAAGATTTAAGTCTTTCATTCTGGAAGGGCTTAATATTTAAACTAGAAGTAAAAGAATGTGGGTTGAAATTAAACATTAATGAGATCAGATATTGACAGCATTTTCTCCAGAACTACTAGAATTGGATTTTTTTAGAAATAAGAGCAAAAGTCATGACATTGTGAACTTTTTATCATAAACGTAAACCAGTTACTTGGAAAAGTTACCAGTAAAAAGCAAGTAATCCTTCTCAAGACCCTCCCCAAGCAAACAAAAAAAAAATGTACACAAATGCAACCCTGAACCATTTCCCTAAGGATAAAGCTCATCATACATTTTACACAGATATTAAAGAAATACATGGATTAACTTTAGCAACTACAACAAAATTTAATGTAAGAATCAATAAATACAGTGGTGGAAWTGCTAAACACCTTTATACATACAACAATATCCACCCATGATTATAGAATTATAAAAATCATGCTGGTTTGTGTGAAATTGGCCTGTAAATTCCCTAGAGAAAGACAGAAGAGTATGAAGAATATTAGGCAGAGTTCATGTAAAATGAACCAAACACATTGCACAAAAGATAAAATGTAGAGGTGAAATAGAGCCAGAATTACTTGGATTCTGACAATATTTCTGGGAAGAGGGAAATTGATTTTGTTTAATCTAATAATGATCCCATGTTTACACAGGGATTTCAATCCCTGCATATTTTACAAGCTGATAGTTTCAAGACATTAAATCTTGAATTTTAATTCACTTACACCAACATTTTCCCATTACCTTCTTAATGTGGTGCATATGGTGCATTTTGAGATGAATTACAAAGTATCACAATAGGAAAGRACACTGCATGACTGTTTATATGAGGAATACAAAAACAAACTAGCAGCCCCCTCAGGTATTCTTATTAAAGTGGGGGAAGGGAGTTKATACAGACAGAATGGAGCTCCATGAACTGGAATTTGACCAAGCTAAAAGGATTAGCAGTCTTCCTTGACCAGAAAGGTACCAAGGGAACTTTAACGAGGAGACACATCTGGCAAACAGGCAGCTTRGAGRCCAAATAATACCATCCTTCATCAGCTCTTAAAATTCCACAGACCTGAAGAGTGTGGCTAGRAGAGTTTCTAGGAGTGATATTTCACAGTGCAGCAATAGAATGACTGGAGTTATGAGGCCAGGGATAAATCACRTTGATGGTCTTATTGAAGCAGCCGTGCCTGGGAGGGAGGTGTWGCCTCTTCCCCAGACACAAAGAAAGCAAGCTGATGCAAGGAGCAAAAACACTTGTGCTCTGGGGACACTTAAACCTGCCTGTGAATGATTATTCATCTCATGAGGGGAACGTGCTTTAATTATGAAAAAAGGGGTTTCGAGGCAGTTGATATGGAATGTATTTCCTTTAGTATTTGCGTTTATCTGCATGGACATTGCCTCCAATCAAGAAAATCTCCGTGTTAAATTTACATTTATAAAAATGATCATAAATATAGTAAAACTCTCATTTTCATAAATTTTCTCAATACTGAGAAAATCAAATAGTTTTCTGCTCTAAATGTCAGTTAATTTCTGCTTCATCTCTCTAATTGAATTATGGTTTATTTTTACTAAAGGAAAAAAAAAGAAAAAAGAAAAAGAAAAAGAAAAAAGGACAGGATTTCATAATCATGAGAAAAGGAGTTTAATCCCCATGGAAATTTTAGGTTTAAATTCACTACAGGCTTTGGTTTTYGGTTTTTTTTTAATGTCTTGGATTTCTGTGAAAGGTCGCCATATGGAGATAAAAGACTAGATGAAATATAAAGAAATAAGACAAAACAATAAAACCTTCTTGACCTTTTTCAAGTGCATTCATCATAGTGGATATGGCAAATTTAGTTAGAGCTTTGAAACTACTTCCTTGTCTGAGTGGAATGATCTCCAGCATCCACTTACCAATGGCCCTTTCCGGCAGGGTCAGGTAATAAGAGACCTCTCTCTGAACTGAAACTCTAAGGAACCAGTGACTCAAGACAGGGTTTGTTTACTCTGTATTTTTCACTCTCTGGCAGAGGTAACAGAGGCTAAGACAATTTCTGTGCTATTGTTAGCTTTGTGTGAAGCTCACACCATAATGTGTAAAAAGAAGCCATGTTGGGTTTCTCAGCTCTGTGGCAGGAAAGTCAGAGTAAAGAGCAGAAAGTAAGCAAGAACCTTCCTTTCTGAAGAAGACATAATTCCATTAGCTTCATAAATGCAGCAAAAGAGTGTAGTTCTGTGTATTACAAGAAGATATACACAATTAAGCTAAACATGTGCCCAAGTATTTGTGATGCTCACTGCAGTTTCTAAACTGAAATATATGTCTCTCTGTCCTTTAGGAAGGAGCTACAACAGGAGGTATATGCTCTTTTCCTATTTCCCCAGAGCTGACTAATCCTAATAATCATACTTTGATCAAATATGAATTTTATTCTCAGATATCTTCCAACATTGATTTTGTTAATATTTCTGTTTCTCACAGTTAGTCTTCTAAACAGAAAACATATTTAYTTGCTATTGTATAGATAAGCTGTATCTTTTAGTGTGTCAAATGTGATGGTAAGTGTGAATTCAGAATRATTAACTGCTTGCTACATACAGAGGAACATTTGAGGGCAATTAGGAGAAAGAGGTGTTATTTTATTGTACATGTAGAGCTGTAAAACCATGTTTGAGACATCTGATAACAATATCCTTATTTGCAAATGAAATAGCACAAAACCCATGTAGYCAACACTTTAATTTTCTGACAGACTCCAGCTACCTCCCATCCTAGTTAGGCAGAAGCCTTTGTCTTTTAGTATGTTTTGAATGTGCTTCCCATGGAAAGGAGGAGCTGAAGCTGGAGACAACCAAGGTGTATCCTCCCCACATAGATGACTCATGAAAATAAATTAATAGTGGCTGAACTTTCTGATTTGGGGATCAAAAGTGTCTCATGGCTTGCAGTCATTAGAAGAAACCTTTCTTTTTATGTTTATCCACCTCTCTCTGAATACAAATTGATGACTGCCCCAAAAAAATCAATGCAGATGCTTTGATTGTAACATTCTCCACATTTATTTTACCCTTTTATTGAGAGAGAAGAATCACCAGGGATAAATAGTGCTTCATGAATTAACTATGGGTCAGAGTGTTCTGACAGGTAATGAAATAAAYTACAGGTTTATACTTTTGTATTGTGAAAAGTCTGTGGAGTGATTTCAGGTAAGGAAACCCCACCTGCATCTTTCATTACTTCCTGTATTTCTGGTTGTCACGTTGGAAGATGAAGGATGGATTGTTCACTCAAGCAAGCTTCTCCCATAGCACTTCCTTACATGTTACAGGAACTTTTTATAAATCTGTCTGCTCTTGCCCTTACACAACTCTATGATAAATCACCCTTTGACTTCAGTTGCACAAGGGAAGATTTGATACTTTTAGTATTTTCAGATTCTTTTTACTRCTTGTAGATGCCACAGTGGCCTGCRCTAGTGCYAAGTCACTGTAYTTATCAATAAATAGGTTATTTAAAACAAACTTGTTTGCTTTGAAGCAGGATTTGCCAAAAAGTTGTGATTTGAAACTGATTTATTCTCTCTATCATCATCAGCTACACAATTCTAGATTATKAAGGTATTTACCTGATTACCTTTAAATGTGAAACCATTACCTTTTCCAGGCAGTGATTCAGAGTTTTCTGTGATTTCTTTATAAGACATAGAAATGGAGTATCAAATATYGCTGTCCAAATGGTCCTGGTGTAAATGATCTAAAAGTAACTACTCCAGTACAAAAAAGATGACATTTTTTGTTCTGTGGCTGTGTCTTTAGTCCCCACCAATATTTGCAATAATTCATAATGGAACATATAGAATCATGTGACTGAAAAACAAGTCCCTGGATCATTTTCCATCCAATTTTTCTGGTCAGTCTTTGTTACAGTTTAATCCGTCTTAGACATACCAGGTTCATGAAATCAAATGTGGACTCTAATTTCAAAGATGAARCTTTTGATATGGTTATTGAATGCTATGCAGAAGCTGGTCATACTTCCTAATTTTGATATTTAGGATGGGAGGAAGAGCTATCACATCTTTTCCCCCTGCTCTGCCTGAGTGGTAATGTTTAACAACCTGTTCTAGTTTGCTGTAATAAGTTAAAAATGTCTCTTCAGACAGGTTTTGGCTCACTGTAGTGACCTTTACATAAATACATACTGGGGCAGCTAAAACACATCCTGACATTTACTTGTTTTGTTACCTCATGTGACAACTGAACTTGTGACTTCCCAGTTCTTTACCYCCTATACCTTCCTTTTAAAAACCTGGGGTATTCTCTGCATTCTGCCATTCTGGTGGTTTCCAGTGCCAAGATGCAGAGCTTCSCTCAGAAAAGGCATGGCCTCCACTGTGCTCTCTGCTGAAATTACATTAGTAACACTCAATCCCTTTACTTTAGAAATTAATGCTCTCATGTTTACAGGGCAGAGGATTTTATARCTAAGAGGAGCCTCAGAATTCACTRGTAGGATGTTACTGTCWAAAGGACAATGTTGAGAATATTGTGTAAATGGCCTGTGCCAGTGAAAGACATTGGTCAAAAAGAGCAGCAGAACTGAAATGTTTGTGTCACTGATGCAAATAATGAYAGGATATTGTACAAAGAAGTGCTTTTATTGTGAAAGTATTTCATTCACATGTCAGAAGATAAAATAAAGGCTCTGTGATAAGGAGGTGTATTTCTCTTATGTTGTAGTATGACTCAGCTGCTCTTGAAGAATGAGRTTTTACATGATGTGTGCAGAAGTCAGGTGCTTGATTTTAGAGTCTGATAGTACGGCATTCATCAAATAACAAAGGTTTGCATTTACAAAAAAAATTACCCTGGGATTATGTGCACAGTTTTGTCTCTAGTTTGCATTTGCATTGGCAAGASAAAATCACCTGCAGTCTTTCCAGAGCTGGGGGTATAAAAAGGGGCAAGCATCTATTTCCATGACAGCCTGAGTAGTTTTCTAATTAAATCAGATTCTGGATATATGAACTAATGTGCCAGTCAGATCTATCAATACAGACTTTTATAAGAGATTTAGTAACAAATAAGTAGACTTCAAACACTTGCAAGACTCCTTCTAATGRTATAGAGGAAGTACACGGAGGAAATCAGACTTTTGCACAAATGTTTCTGAGATCATTGTAGGAAAGAATATAGGTATTGTTTTTCAGGTTTAAAGTTCCTGCAGGAGTAATTTTCCTTAGGAGATTAAGTCAGTAAATTCAAAGAAGCAGAGCCAATGGCCAGTTATTGAAGAACCAAATTAAAATGATTAATAACAGTAAAATTCTTGCCAATGTGTGCAGAAAGCTAAAACACAACAATACRTTTATTCTTCACATGTTTCAATTTTGACCAGTTTGATGGAGTTTWTTTGATTGAGTTACCACAATAACACAGAGAGAAAGGCTCAATAATTTGTTAGCCACAGCCACATGGGTGCTGGCCCTATTTTTCATCAGTACATTTTCTAGTACTTAAGGGACTTATTCTGCACACATAACAGAAAAACTTAATTTTCTGACTTTTTTTATGTAGTCTCAGCACTAGCATCTTCCAGAGCCTATATTTTGAGAAGTGATATCAAATSACACAATTTTCTATATCCCGTGGGGTGGAAGATAGAATATTTGAAACACCCAGAGGTAACAAACGTTTGCCAGCTGCCTCAACGCCACTGGCATAATCCTAACAAAATCATTCTTTAATTGAAGAATTGGTGAGACTGAGCTGTTACGTGYGAAGAAACAGTTTAACCCCAGCTGAATTCCCTCTTGGGGCTTTGCAGCAGGAATTGTCCCTGTATTCCATTAAACACTGAGTCAGGTCACCAYGCAGAATCTCAAAAAAACTTCCATTACAGACATGGAAAGAAAGGGAGGGGGTATGCAAATGGCAGCAGGTTATGAAACTTGATTTTACTGGAACTATGGTATCACTGAATTTTCCACAATGATGATTTCTCGCAAGTGTTGAGAGCATAATTACTTTTCAGAAACTAATTCAARCAATAATCTTTTGTAGACAGTGTCTTGTATTTTGCTAATGGCTGTAAGTTCTTACAAAAGAGAACATGCAATGCCCTTAATTGAACAACATTACTAAAATATTTGGACTGGTTAATTTCAGGACAGCATTAAATGGTAACTAAAATTGTTRCTATGTTTTTAGTGGATAATTCTTTATCTAAGTCCCTGCACTTTGAATCTATGTCATATCCCCCAGGAAGTCCCTTAGTTATATAATAATTTACCAAAATACAAACAATTACTGGACTATATGGGCCTTTATTTTTCTTCTTTTGTTAAATGCTTGCTTTTTTGAGAAATTGAAAATTAGTTATTTGTAGCTGTGACATAGTGGCAAGTCATAGATCCTTAAATAATATAATGCAAGAGGAATGGTGTCATTAAACAACAAAAGTTATGCCTTTTT
>NW_026623255.1:4087287-4139982 GCF_030028575.1 Malurus melanocephalus
AAAAAAAAAAAAACCAAAAAAAAACAAAAACAAAAACAAAAACCAAAAAACAAGCAGAGGCAAAAGAGGAATAATATCTTGAGAATCAACAGACCAGCTGCAATATGATAGTCTAGTTACAAATATTCATCCAAGCTGTTAAAACATATATTAGCTTAGCACAGTGAAAAGCCTTGATTTTTGGCTGTCAGCAGTGAGATGTGGATGCATCCAAACTTAACTTTGTTATCCTAACTTTTGTAGATTCAAATAGGCCACAACCTGTTAGTCAGCTCTAACTGGGGTCTTATTTTGTTGATTTATACAGGCCATGARTGTTTACATATTCTGAGAACTTTGGCAGGGTGGATATTAAAAAAGGGAACTGTTTTGTGAAATATCCCCTTTTTTTAGTTAGCTGTTGCAAACATAGTAAACATAGTAAAGATGCCTCTCCCAAAATTAAAATCCAAGCTAAAAATACAGAAAAAAAGAAGGAAACATGAAGGAGTGCTGCTCAGATATTAGTAATTATATATACACCACASAGAATCATTGGAACATAGTGTGTTGAAAGGGGCCTCTGGAGCTCTCTGGTGCAAGTGGCTGCTCAAAGCAGAGCCAGATTACATGGGRGTCTTCAGGCCCTTGTTCAACTGAATTTTCAATTTTTTTGAGGGAGGAGATTCTAAAATGTTTCTTGGTACCTCTTCCAGTGTTTGACTTCCCATATGTCATGAGCATTGGTTTGGGGTCTGTTCTCCCATTCATTGTGTTTYCTCTTTTTGCTGCTTATGCCTTTTGCCTGCTTTTCAATTGCTCCACACTGCTGACCATCTGGTTCCAACTTATTCATATCTTAGGTGCATGAGGTAGCTGAGGAGCAATAAGACCTTTTCTTAGCACACACTCTTTCAGGATGAGCAATTTCCTGATTTTTCCTGCTATTATGTCTAGTGCTCTAACCCCTAACAGAATTTTTTGGACCTCCACAAGACATACATGTAAAAATATCCTTTTTATACTGTGTGTAAAACTGCAAGTATATGTGTATTTGTGTGTTTGCATTTGTGTGCATTCAGAAATGAGCTGAATGAGTTTGAACATATTTCTTCAGGAGATTAAGTTTTAATTCTGCTTTAATACTATATAAGCTACGCATAAAATTCTGTTGGTGAACAAGTGCACATTATTAGAATGTAAGCAGATGATTAAAAGGAATCAATTTAATATGGCTTAATGGAGTATCAATGGAGTCGCAAGACTCCCTCCCTCATCCACAGAAAATGGGTAACAAGCCATCATGAGGATTTGGTCGTCCACCTCTGTAWAGAGACAAGGCTATTGTTGGATGGAGGAATTAACAATTACTTGCACAAAAGTGTAAAACCTTTATGRAAAATACTTTCTTTTTATGAGGTAGATTTTTTACACATGAATTTTCTAGCTACTAGTACTAAATTTAGTAGTACTAAATACACGTGGCAATTTAACATGACAGTGTTTTGAGCTGATACATTTCTTTGGCTGGTTGTTGAAATAGGTAATAGATGTATGTTAGTAATATTAARTAATTCAACCATTAGTTATTCTTTTGCCACACCCTTGAAAACATTAAGAAACAAGATACAGTTATTAGAGGCCATTGCTGTGAAGTCAATGTAAATGCTGGTGTAACTTATTAGGCAAATTATTAAATATAAAATCACCAAGACTGTTTTTATTCTGTAAGTTGTAGATTAATTAAAAAGTGAAAGGGTTATTATGTTTGGTGTTGGTGCCTCATGTTTTCAGTGGACTTTCTCACTTCTACAAGGTGAAGCATCTTGTCTTCAAGAGCATCCAGTGTATGTGAACCTGCCTTTTGAGTTGGTTTTAAAACCCAGCAGGGAAACTAAGGCCTCTCAAGCTGCCTTCCAAGGGTGGAGGAAAAAGCTAAGAGAGATTGTAAAATGGAATCACGAATTGCTGAAGAAATCTCAATAACATTGATATTAACAATAGTTTTTAAAGAAGAGAGAATCATTTGYTCTCAAAAAAAGTATTTRCCACCAAATAAAAATGTACCCYAACRGAATACCTAGTGTYGTTTCCCCAGGCAAAGGYAAGATGGTGYGGGGCTCCTGCAGCTACCATTTYCCTTCCCCCAGCCTCAGAMAACAAAAAAACAATCTAAAAACAARTCCCCCAAAATCTAGGTTTTCTGACCTGGGTCATGTCTCTCTCTGCTGAGTTCAGTTCTGTGCCAGATGCCAGAACAGCTATCAGTCCACCATGTTGTGTTCTTGGCCATCAAGAATGTTTTATGTAAGGTTCCATGCAAGGAGATATTTAGATTCTTTCTATACTTGTCTTTCTCATGCACATTACCAGAAAACTATTTTTTAAATAATTATTTTCAAAACTAGACCGGTTTGTCACCAATTGATTTGTCAGATAAGAATTTACAGATGTTTGGACAGTGTATAATGTGGAAACTGTACAAATTAAATTAGTATGTGATTTCTGACACATTTCTCCTGCAAGGTGAAGTTTGTGAAGTGCTTTTACTCAAGACTTCRTAACTAATTTCTGTAAAATTTGTTWTTTGCTCACAAGACACTCTCCAAATGGCACTCATGAGACAGAAAAGCARAAGATTGCATACAGTTGTGATAGTGCTGTTACATTTTCCAATATGATTGTTTATATTTTCCTTATTTCCAACACAGCCCTTTTTTWAAATCTTTACTAAAAATCCAAGGACAGAGATTCTCCTTTCACAAGAGAAAAATGGAGAAGATAAGGGACAGTGCGTACAAGTTATGATGGAACAGGTTTCATCTTGATATTAGAAAGAAATTTTTTCACAGCAAGAACAATAAATCACCGAAACAACCTCTCCAGGGATGTGCTAGAACCTCCTTTGCTAGAGTTTTTTAAGATCCARTTAAGGAGAGTGCTAATGTCATCAAAGCTCTGTTTCCCATGAAAGACTGGACAAGATGATCATTCAAAGTCCTTTCCAATCTAAGCTGTTCTATTGCTCTAAGATACATTCTCAAATGTCTGCTTAATAAAGGGGCAAGGCATAATTTTTGATGGGGTTTTGGCCTGTTGGTTTTGGTTTGTGGTTTTTTTGTTTTTTTAATGAAGGTGTAATATCTCCATAAATTAGATTTTTGGATTAAATTTTGGGTCTTCTATGTCTTATAAATCAATAATTTGTGCTTMACTAGTTTGTTGTAAATCAAAATCCTTCCAGTTGCCAGACTGTGTTGTGTCAGTTGAAGAATAATTTTCCCTTCGAAAATAACTGCATTTGGAGTTGGAACTCACATTTTTCATTCCATTCCTTTTTTAAAAGTCAGGATTTATTGTTTATGTAAGTATTCTAGACTCAGTTTCATGGCAAGSAAAACCAAAACACATGTTGTCTTAGATTTAGAAACTAAAATATTTTTTTCAGAAATGCCAACATATTTTAGTCTTGGCAAATGTAAATAATATTCTCAAGAGGGTTATTTTTATTCTGTAGGAGGTAGATTCAACATTTGCATAAAATAAATCAATGTATTATTGCTTTATAATATTTTTAGTTTATTCAAATGCATTTTGTGAAAACAAATATTAAAATATCAAAGCATAACATTTAAATATTTTGAACCAGAATAGAAACCTGACAACAACAGACTCCCAGGACCAAGATGCTGGAGCAGCTCATATTCCCCAAAGTACCAAGTCCTTTGCAGCATGTCTGATAATTAAACTCTTAAATCTCCCAGACTTTAATAGAAAAACCAACAACTTCCTTGGAATTTAAAGGTAAAGTTTAGGGATTTTAAAGTTTTTGTCCAGGTATAAATTTCAGTAGGTCATTTTACAGTGGGGGTCTTTTTCATTTTTGGAGGGTTTTCTTCATAGTTATTTTGATGATAGGTTTGTCATTTTTTTTTTCTTTATACCCATGAATATCTTATTGGTATAAGAAACTGCAAAGAGTTTTTCCCTTTCTTTTTTACATTTGACTGAATGCCATGTAGTCTAGCCATGGTGACTAGTATGAGTGAAACATATTTCCGTGGTCTGTGGCTGCCAGGAATTGACTTCTTATACCATCAGAAGTGAGAAAAGTCTTAACACCTAAAATGAGCAGAACAGCTGAAGAGAACAGATTTTAGATATCAAAATAATTTTCTCTGTTGCAGTCCTATGTAGTTGAGCCTTGATCTTTAGCATTATTAGTTTTGTGACAGACAAGTTAGATGCTCATAYTGTCAATCAAAACTGAGTCATGAGTGCTAATGAATGAGACCTGCTTGTTTACAGATATGATAATGAGTTCTTAATTGATCCCACCTTGTTTCAGACCTCACTAGTGAGAAAAAAGAGGAATTCGAGCTGTGTTTGTTCCCAATTTTTGCTCGTTGTGCTTATAATGATCACATACCTGGAGAAGCTGCCATGATCAGCTGCTATCAGATTTTTGTGAAGAATTAGTGCAGAGAGTACCTGGGAACTTTCATAGAGAAAATTCCGGTGTAGACTCTCCTGAACTGATCCACTGTCTTTTTYTTTTTTCAACTTTTTAGAACTCGAGAATATATAAAATGCTAAATCATGGAAACTATTATTTCTTCMAAATAAAAACCMTTCCAGTTAAGAAGCTGTAGAYRTCTCTGTTTAGWTCCTGAATGGTGGCTTAAAAACACRTCAAATGAAAGGAAAGAAAAAGTACAATAAAACATTGATTTTTCTYTTTGGTTTGGGTAAGAAATGCATAATGGCATTGATCTCAGTGAAGGGCYTGAATTCAGCTCAGAATTATCAACTAAATTTAAGTCTAAATGTAAGTGTCTACATGAACATTATGTATAAGGGATGTATGATCCACAGGATGCTAGTGAGAGCTGTCAGTGGAGCTTGTTCATTTTATAACAGTAAACACACCTGAACAGATTTCACTGGCATGAGCACTGGTTTCCATTGTTGTGTAAGTTGCTTCAAATTTCCATTACTGCCATTCAGGGTTGGCAGTCATAGCACAGATCTTGTGGAAAATCTGCACAATTTGGGAGAGGAAGCTGGAAACTSAGATGTTCCTATGGTGTCTAAGGCATAGAAAAGCTTAGATACTTRTTCAAACAATAGTATTGATCCTTACTTATGTGTCTCTTCCAACTTGAGATTCTGTGTTGCAGTTGGTGAGTTAAATTCCACTGACTTCATTGACAATGGATGTTAAGTCAAGGTTCTCTAATGTTTAATGCTGTTCGAATTATGAGTCSCCAGAAAGCCATAGAAATCCCATAGGGCTTGCTCATATCTGCCACCTGCATCTCCAAATGTCTCAAAGAAAAATGGTCAGTTCTGTAGAGGAAATGTCACACTCAAGATCTCTCTTATTCTATAGAAAGCCATGCATGCATTTACATTTCTCAAGAATTAAATCTCATACTTGGGGTTTTTCTTTGTATTTTATCTCTACTTTAATCCATGTTTCAATTTCAGGGTGTGCATTAAATACAACAGTGGGGAGAGAGTAGCTATGTAGACAGTATTTTATCTAGGTGAAATCATGAGGACATTACTCAGCCTGAAAAGTTAGAGAAGTAGGATTTAAATCATACTAATACTTTTGTTTAATTACCCAGTTGCTCCTCCCACTTGATACTGCAGTTTTAAAAACACTAAATTAATTTGCTAATTAAAATCACATATTTTAAGCAAGTCAAATTCTTAAAAATTTAATTACTTCATTTTTCTCACATTATACTTTGTGAGAATCAAACAGAGGGAGACTTTAAGAGTGAGCCAGCTTATGTGCAGCGTTTCCAACAGAGCCATTGAATTTTCTTCTGATAATACTTTTCATGTTTTGCTAATTGATTTGGAAAGGCTTTGTGTTCAAGGCAAGCAACCAATGAGATCGTCTTTTAATCTAAAACACTTTCCCTCCTCCTGAAAATTAATTTAAAAAGTGAAGTTGTAAAGGTTACAGGATGGTAGATTTTAATGCTTTTGAGTACTGTCACTTCTTCACTTAATAGGGTGCCTGATGATTCTGTGCTCCATTCTTTAGCAATAAATGGGAAAGAGTGAGGCTTAGCGGTCCTGTGGTTGAGGACCAAATCTGAAAAATAGATAAATTTAAATACGACAATTATGGAAACCTATTGTAATTCTAATGTGACAATGATCAAACAGAAAATCTATTAGTTATAACCAACTATTTTTGGCTTACAAGAACATATCTAGAGACAAAAAAAAAAATATCTGAATATGTTTACACCTGGGTAAAGTGCAGTAGAACTGAATGATTTGGGTTGTACTTTTGCTAGAAGATGAATATGTCATGTGGAGGTTGCCTATCAAAAAGAAACACAGGCTGATCGTATAAGCATTCAGTATTATTGAACAATAATTGTTAAATTATCTGAACTATGCAACTAGAGATTCTAGGCTTGTGCGATAATAGAACTGAAAAATTTAGATCTTGTATTTTAGTACTGGTCCCAGCTCTTCCACMCAGATTCCATCTTTACTTGGCATAGAGAGGTAAATAATTTTTTAYAACTCCAGGGACCAGTAACATTTTTGCAAGCTTATTCTAAAGGACTATGCAAAACTGGAAGTGAGTTCACTATRTACATTTTAATACAATTGAAGATAAACAGATAAATAGTGTCAAACACTTCATTTTCAAGAGATTAACATCCTAAAGACTATGCAAACAAAAGTATATATGAAGTAAAAAGCATCATAGCATGTGGTATAGAATCTGCAATAACTTTTCTGGTTTTCTGGGGTGGTGGGTGGCACTTCGACCCTTGGGCCTGTATTGAGGAGTTTTACATCRGACAAAATAAAACTTTACAAGACTGAAAGACCTCCCTCTTCTCTGCATGCAATGACCATCTTTAACCTGCCAAGTGACTCTAAGCCTATTAGTATATGCAGTAACAGTAATTATAAACCTTTCTAGGTCATATATTTAAAATTTCAGAACAAAACAGTAAATAGGATAAAGCTGTGGTCTTGATCTAAACCCCTCAAAGGGATAGATGCCACAGCATATTGCCCTGCAAYGATGACTGGTGTGGCAAGCTTTTGGTGCAGAAGGGCTGATGCAGCCCTTGCAGAGCAGACAAAGTTTTCATTTGATTTTTCTTCCTTATTTTATACTTTATAATAATATCCAAGCTATCTCAAAAGGCATAAAAGCACCAGTAAAACACCTTTATCTTGGTTTTCAGTTTCAGGAGTACTTACCACTACCTTGCTCTATTTTATATTATTAAACTGGCCTTTCAGGAATTAAAGATCCTTCTTTCAACCTCCTATATTCCTCTTTCATCACCTTGGTGATGATACTTTACACATATAATCTTTCATCTCTTGTCCTTTATATCATACTCTACTGGAGTCATATAGTTAATGTCTGAGTCTGGATTTTTTACTGACTTCAGTAGGAGCTGAATATGCTCCTCGTATTACTCTACACAGACAGTAAAGTATTATACAGAGAAAACAATAATGGTAAATTTTTGAAATGTGATCCCCACAAAATAAAAACTGGATGGTCAGGCATTATTTAAAAAGTTATATTTATGCAYTGTTATCATTTTATTTTTTATATATCATTCAGACAATGAGCAAAACTTCATGTTAGTTCTAACAGCAAAAAAAATTGAATGTGCAAGTAATGTCATTCACAGTATATCTTTGCTTTTGCACATTCAAGAGAATTCTGCTAAGCCATTAAAAAGGGATGAAAATGTCTATTAATACATGTGTATTAACAGGTGTACAATACAAAAATTTCTAGTATTTTCATTTAAATAGGTAACAAGGGAGATGACATTTTCTATGTGTTAAATTAGTAAAACAAGAATCAAGGTCAGRCATTTACTCTGGACTCATTCTTAAAGGAAAAATCACCACCTGTTATTAAGTTGAATTTRAATTTCCATGAGTTTTCTATAGCTCCATCTTTTTTACAGTCTTTTGCAATGCTAATGTTACAATCAATATTAGTGATAGTAGGACCTGTATTTATTTTTTTTGTGTGTGAAAGCTGTACAAAGAGCACTGTTGCCTACTTATTAATGTCACTGAGTCCTTAAAATAGCCTTTTCTACTTCTGTTTTTATAATATGCTTTTTTTTCTTCATTTGAATTGTACTAGCAGAGTACCTTGTTCTTACTCTTCAGAAGCAAGCTCAGACATATGTCTAATTGGTATCTATTATGTGCTCTTACCTAAGTTAAGCAGGTTATTATGAAATTACTTGTGTTCCCACTGCACTATAATATCATTTACAGACTCGCTGATTTCTCAAGACATAGCGAGCTCATCCAGAAATGATGAAGGAGGCTTATGGTGTGATTTCCCATTAGTAATCAAAATTATTGATGTTTACTGTATTATAACATGACACAGGTAATAAATATATTCAGTCCAAGACAGCTTTTTGGCATGAAAATGTTACTTTATGAAAGAATCTGTGTTTAAAATGCAAATTTTCAGATGCTAATCAGTATTTTCATCCATAAGCTATGTTAAACACTATTTTTTTTTCTCAGAATGCAATTTTTTTTTTAAATATGCATATTTGAGGGCATAAAAGCTCTGCTGTGTTTGAATAATCCAACAGATGAAAAATGAGTTTGTTAATCATGCTGCCCCTTGTTATCAGGGTAATAGAAGGCAATGATTTACAGAATAAGAATAGCTCAGGATATCTCTGAGTACATGATAGCGTTTATGAAGAAGGACTAAAAATGCTTCATGTCCTGTCATATTACCCAAACTGTATTAAAATTACATGCTTTACAAAGAAAATGTCTGATTAAAATATTGCAAATATTTGAAACAGCAACACTATAAGTTGTTTGAACTATAAACACAGAATAATGTAATTTCCAATTGAACCCAGAGGACAATAAAAGACCCAACAAACAGCAGTTCATAATGACTATCTTGCATAGAGTAATTTTAAATTGTAGTCAGGATCTTGCTTTTCCTTTTCATTTAAAGAAGCAACATCAGAAAAAACTCTTAGTCAAGTATTTCAGTGATTAAAAATTAAATGGTAAATGATAGATTACAATTGCAAAATTTGTCTTTCATGGCAAAAATGTTGGGATTCCTATTGTAGTGCACTGCTGAAAGAGCTTCAGAGGTTGCCAAAGGAATCTGCATCTGATAACATGAGTTCTTCTGCAGTAACAGGTGCTCCACAGGTTGTCCCAGATATCCATCTTAAAATGATGGAAGTGTGATGGGATCCCTGTCACATTAGCCACTAGGGAAAAACACAATCTGGTGACAAGAACCATATTTCACAAACTCTATTTTTTCCTTGAATGAAATAGCTCTTGGTCTGTAGTAGCATGTGAGGTCAAGGTGGTTTTCAAGCAAGGACTACATGCCCAAGAAAATAATATATACAATTAACTTTCACCTTTCCTTTTATTTGTTGATTCTGCACAGGTCGACTCTGAAATATTTCTCAGTCAACTTAAATTGTTTTAATCTGTTGGCACTTCTGTCCAGTACCCCCAGAACTAGTGGGTAAATCCATTTTGAAAACACTCTAAAAAGCAACCAAACGATTCAGCATATAAGCATCTATCCATGCATCTCTGTCTGTCAGCAGTCTTAGAAAATTCTATAACATCYRAAGTTGTGAYAGGATTCAATGCATAMCATGACCAGAAATCCTCAGTTYTTCATTATAAYTCTTAATGAAATAAGACCTTTTKGTTYTGTTTGTTTGTTTTGGAGTTACAATTGCATTCAAAAACATTTCAACCAAAAAGTAYTTATAGGGCATGAGAAATAGATTTGCTTTACAATTTGTAAAGGGTCACTTATTTCAAGAGAAAATATTCAAATATTCATCAAGGTTTCCAATGAAGTTGTGTTGCTCTGTTTCTTTTGTGGTATATACATAAAGTGCTCTGGTTTTTTTTTTTTTAACTACTGGAGAATTAGAAATTTGCTAGAAATCCTTTGAATGCTGAAAGTATCTGYTGGAGAAGGACAGTAATACAATTCGCACTTTCATGCAAATTTAGCTCTTATTCTTTCTCACCCTATTAAGTAATCATTCCAGTGAATGAAATTTAAAACATAGAAACATCCAACACAATAAATAAACAGCTTCTTCTTCTTCTCAGAAAAAACTGTTCCTAGACAATGGAAGAAATTATATGTATTAATTTATAGAATGAGGACTTATCAAGGACCTTAAAACTCTCAATCTTGCAAAGGCATTCACRCTTCTTAGTAAATGTATATAAAGCTTTTTATGAAACAAGAAGTTCATCTATTACACACAAGAGAGATACATGCAAAGCTCCAGAGACTTTAGCAAGATAATAAAGTATCCAGTGAAACTTTTTCACAGGTGTGTACATCTTTGCAGATCTTCATCTTCTTCCTTAATATCTTCARCTAAATATTTCAGTGCTTTGTTTTYCTTCAAATAGATATTTSTAGCTGAATTTATRTTTTGGGYRTTAGTAGAACATGCAGASMATGATAGTCTAACCTGGAGGAAGAAAGAGAGATTTTTTATAGAGTTTGCCTCAGTTGCAATAGTAGTGTTTATGTAGGAATGTAGGCTGCAATCATGCTGAAAATATTCCACTGGATATAAYTTGAGTACTCACTGTATATCTATAATCACCATTTTCAGAACATTTTCTACAAAGCATCTTAGAAAGTTTCTCCCCTCTAATCCTGCCATGCTTAACCCCATGCACTTTTTTGCACTTTCTACAGCAGTTCATAAAATTATGATAGTAGGTTGTGTTTTCTTTTGCAATTCAATTCTTGTTTGAGTCCATTAACATYTAATATATTCTAACAATAGAAAATTAAGGAAAACCTTAGTTTGTATAAAATTTGAAGTGTCATGAAAGATACKTGTCCTGATAGGGATTCAGGAATGCATTTTTGACTTCTGCAAACTTAATTCTTATGGTGTGATAGAAAATATTTTCCAAGAGAAATAACAACCTTGGAAATGGCAAATCTTTTAATATTTCTAAGAACTACAGAAGCCAGGTCCTGCTTTCAGATATGCAGGCACTGTGTGTGTCTTGTTAATCAGTGACTGTGCATGCTTATGCAAGTATGACATGGGTTTTTTAATCRGAGTTTGGTTTCATTTAATACCTTTTTATACATTGAGTAGACAAAAGGCAATTCACAGAGCAAGAAGCCAAATATTAGCAGTGCAGGAACTCATAGGGTAGAAAAATCAATGAATGAGAACATCCTGCCAGCAGTACCAACAGAGCTGTGTCCAGAAGTTAGAGGGCTGCAAACTGAAGTACATAATGTAAAGGCTTGTAAAACACATAAGTTAATTTTCACTGAAAAATGAAATGGGTTCATGAATGGAGTTACAGAGAAAATGTACTTTAATAACACAATATCTGAAATAGAAATTAATTCTATTACAGAACCAAGAAAGGCAAGCATATTTAACCTTCCAGGCATGACAAGACTCTTTTGATTTATTCAGAATTGCAGGACAGTCTACCGGTTGCTGATGAAAACAAACATTCATTGGTCGCATATCAGGAGGAAAATCCAAGAAAATTCTTTGGGGTACAACTCTTACACTGCCACTATGGAAATGATGAGTGGAGGTAAAATTTTGTTTGAAACGCTATAATTCTCTAATGCTTTRCCTAAAGAATCTTAGATTAATTCTAAAATTGCCCATGTGTCATAAAATTATTGACCAGAAGGAAATGGGTGAGGATTTTTTTAATTTCTTGAAACTTTAGGGTTTTTTGGTTTTGGTTTTGTTTTTTTTTTTTTTTTTTTTTAATTAATATGGAAAAGATTACAAAGATGCACAGAATGAGAATACTAAGCCCTAAAGAATCTGGACCAGATTCTCTTTCTCAGTAGTGTTGCTTGGTAATCACAATTCTGTCTTACAGCAGTCAGAGCTTTGTAACTAATTTGAATGCTTTACAGGGTAGAAGGCATTCTTCTTAGGCTGCGCTCTGCATCCAGCACAAGGCTCAGAAGGAGCTGGTGCAGCCTCCACAACTCATAGTCCTTTATGGCCTTATGGTCTGTCATGAAGCCCATGTAGTTCTTCAATCTGGCCAGGTTACAAAAGACACAGACTGTACACGGGGCTGCTGCTGCCACCTCTTGGATATGCAGAGCCTGGGAACACAAGAGCTACAGGTTAGCTCATARTATTCAGGGTATTGGGTTTTAGGTRAGGTTGGTTTTGTTTGGTTGGTTTTTTCTGTTGCTATACAGGCTGTAGTTCTGTAGTTTCCTCGGTAGAGAAGAAATAGGATTTCAACAGTCAAACTATTTTCTTCAGTTTGGTAGCTTTTCTACTGTTCCTTCACACAAAATTTTTATGGATTCTTTTTACCAACTTGAGACTGTTCTTCTAGGACATTTCTGAACAGAATGTTGCACTTCCCATCCTGTTCTAGAAGTCTTCAAGCTTTTTCATCTTGTCTCCAAACTCATTTCTGTCAAGTGACAACCTGAAACAAAACTTTATGGGGAAGAAACACAGGGTATTTTGCAACTTCTTTCTTCTCTTAGACACATCACACAGTGTCAAGGTGCTGAGTTGTCAGTGTACTTATAGATCTGGTGCTGATATTTCCTGGAAATTCTCCTAGTCCTATCACTGTAGACACAGCCTTTGTCTAACAGTAACTTTAATTGACAAGGCAAAGTTGGAGAGAAAAATGTCAGAGAAAATKAGTGAAAATTCAATGTTATTTCTGCCATGGAATTTTTGTACGTTTGTTGCATTCTGACTGTAATCACAACATCAGAATTTTCTTTAAGCTATTTCATGTACAGTCAGCACATAATAAGCTGGCAGAAAGGAGGAAAGTGGGCAGTGTCTGACAGAAATTCCACTATGAAGCATATGCACCAAGAWGAACACTAATTACCAGCTCACACAACAAAACTGTTGCTTGCTGTCTTATGTAATTAGTGAGGCAGTCTATTAAAAAGGAGGAAGAGCAGTGTATGTAGTGCTCAAAATTTTCAAGACTCTGKACCACTATGTTTGAAAGCAAGGTCTGTATAAGAGGCATACTGATTCCTTTGGGAATAGGCGAAAAATTATATTTATAAATGTTGAGAGATCTGTTTCATACATTGAATGTTTTCTCATTGTGCCAATCGTTAGTAGCAGAAGTTAAAGCATAATTCCTGAGTTATTTCTGTTTGTATCCTTYCCAATGGTATCTTGGTCCAGTGTGCTTCTGCTCAGCTGATCTATGCACCTTAATATTGCCAGGATTGATCTCATCTTTGTTCATATAGAAGCTTATTAGGCATGTTCATGAGCTAAAACACACTTGAAACAAAAGTGACTATTTTTATAGGCTCCTTGAATCAGATGCAGCAATATTAGAAGAATGAAGAACCCAGAGCACAAATGAAATCAGAGACCAGGCAAAGTCTCTCTGACTTCACTCATGGCAATGAGGAAAGATAAAGCGTAGTTAAGAGTTGTCACCCATAATAAGACCTTCAGATGCAGAATTGCAAGTGTAACATCTGCCAATTCAGCATTAGATTTGCAAAGGGATTTTGTCATAGGCAGGCACACTTTGAAAGGGTAAACAGCAGCCATGGATGGAAATGTATTTCTGTACTTTTATTTTCCTGTTTGCAGAATTTTATGGGCTTTTTTTCTAACCCCAAACATATTACCATCCTATATGCTGTTTCTACTTTGTTTTTTCTGGTAGTTTTCCACTCCACATGGGCTATTTATGAGCTTAAGAAAATTAAACCCAACTATCCATCTGTTATGAGGTGAATGTTGAGGAAGATATGGGACACTACTAAGGTAAGGGAAAAAATGCAGGGTACCAAAGAARCATTAACTTTTGAAGAAGTACTAATTTTTTTTTTTGTACACACTGCTCACAGCTAAGCAGATTCTAAATTTCTTTTTTATTTTTCTAGAATATTTAGTGTAACATACTCACAATTAAAATGTATTCTGAATGCCTGGGATATGTAGTTTTTTAATTGATATTGAATATCCCATGCAAAGCAGCTTCAGAGTAATCATAATTTTTAATAACATGAACTGGAGATTCTTCTTTTGGTATCATGGATGACGCAGGCACAGAAGGTACTATGCAAGCTCTAAGATTGAAAAGCTGGAGATTTTATAGGTTTGAGCAAATAAGGGAGGACATGATAGAGGGAGAATTCATCCTTTATCTGTCTTTAASCCAGTGGCCACTCAGAAACACTGAATGCTGACACACCTCAGAATAATAAAATTGGTTATGTTTAAGAAAAACCTAATTAATCTCTCATACCTCTGGGTAATATCAGTATCAGAAATTTTGTGAGGAAAAAGCAGAGGTTACAGATGTGTGTGGCTAGCCTACACATTTGTCATCAGGCGCTAAAGAATGTTCAAGAAACAGAAGTTATGTTTGGTTATGCTTATGGAGGAAAGCCACCCATTWCTGACTGTGGACAGAACAATAAAATAGTTCTCTAGGRATTYTTACTGTGCCTGAGCTCAATTCATGGGTGAGATCCCACAATCATTGGGCTCAAAGGCGAGAATTAGCATTCAATGACTTCAGTAGCCGAGTTTTCAGTTGGTGTATTTAATAAAATGGTATGGATTTAGATTCAACAAATCTCCCTTTTYACTTTTGTCTCTTGGGGCAGCCCAGTCAGTCCTGTCTAAATTCAAGAAATCATTGATTAGATGAAATCAATGTAAGTGGGGAAAGGAAGAAAGAAAAGGAGCACAAGTGTAATCTGGGGAGCTGGAAAGTCGATACTATTTTTAAATCTTATTAAAAACTCTAAGGCATATGTAAATTTGAGATAACACACCTCCCTAGTCACAAAGCCTCGAAGGAATTTACTTCATTAATTCATATCTAATTCCATAATTATTAAGCTGGATAATGTATTTTCAATATTTAATACCACAAATGCTTAAGTGTTTTCAAAGTAATCTTTAATTTTTGCCATCAAAAGTAAAGCCTGGATRAAAATCTCTTTATGTGTTTYCTATTCTGTTTAGTGATAACTGAAYCAGGTTTCTTTTTCTCCTTTCAGTGTTTCAGTACTTTTGGCCACCTGTCAGCCAACCAAAATTAAAAACAGAGGCTGATTAAATGGCTCTCTATGGTGCTGTTCAGGCAGCTTCATTAGTGTTTCAGCTTATGGCCACTCAGTGAGCCCCACTGCTGTAACTTCTGACAATTTATGGAAGCCGATTTGAAGGCACAGGATGTGGGGTACAAAATTTTGCACAGTTGCAAAGTTTTGATTGCATGAATTATACATGAAGTCCATTATTTTCGAGGCTCACTGGTAGTAACAGCATTCTGAAGGTATAAGACAGCTTTTTCTTTGAAACAAGTAAAACCCAACCAACCAAATAYAAGCCACATAAAGTGGAAAATGTAGAAAATACGGAACCAGAATAACAAAAGATCCCAAACATTCTTTATTTGTCTATCCAATCACTAGATTTTATGAAAAATAGCTGAGAGCCTTCCAGCTCATTTTGCTGGTGTTCAGGTATGTTGAGAACTAAGGTGTCAGGAAGGGGAAAGGGGATGGAGAAATAAACCTTCAAGGCTATGGCTGTAGATTATTKCACACATAAAGGATTTCTCCAGCATGAACACAGCAAGCATCTCTGAAAGCTCTCAATGTCAYTTTGCCAAAGATGTCTCCTCTCTTCACTAGCTGTCTGTCTGCTCTGTCAAATATAATGCTTTATTAAAGCTTGGAGGCTTTTTTTTTTTCTTTTCCTTCTATCTGTGTGCCTTTTCAGATGACAGGAAAGTAGTTTTAAAAAAGTAAAAWGATGAGCGCTAGAGTAAAACTAGCTCTGATTTTCAGTATTCCCACTTTACTCAGATGACTTACTATCTCCTTGCTATTTTTTCATTTTGCACTAAAACGAAAATCTTCATTTTAGTGGAGATTTGGTGTTAGTTGTTGCAAAAACACTCCTTTATGCAGTACTTTATAAAAGCCTTTAACCTTTCCCATCAGACCACCTGAACAAATTAATTTATCTTTGTCAGGGTGCTCAGTAATGTACCAAAACATGTGTACACCAACAGGCACGGAGATGCTCCTATTGACAGCAGTGGGAAAATTGTACCCAGGCAAAGAAAGGAAGAATAGAACCTGTAAGTACCAATGTAAAAAATAAGCCAAACTGATCAGGCAGTTCAAGCTCCTTCCGTTTCACACAGAGAAGGTGTGTGGTTCCTCTTACTCTAGCACTGAATAAGTAAAGCTGCACGTGTCATACCATGGATCGTACCTACACTTATTTGCACGGTAAATTGAGGCAGTTTCCTCTTTCAAGGATTCTTAGTACTCATTCCACATGCCTAACGTGCCCTTTCTGTCTGAGGCTAGATGTAGAGCACTGCTCATGACTATTCATTGCAATGTCTTGGCAAAGCATTCACAGCCGTAATATGTCAAAAAACAAATGTTCAAGGGGTAATACTTGTACCTAGAAGTACTTATGTTAAGAAAAAAGACATTGGCAAATTAGTGTAAGGCAAACTGCCTAACCCCTCAAACCTTTTTTCTGGATCCCTAAAAACACAGGGCATTGGCTTTCTCAGCATGTTCAAAGTTTMTTTTAGTGTGCTATTTGAGACCAAGTTCCACATCTTTTCAGCTAAAGGTTCTGTGGTGTATTTCTTGTACATAATTTCAATTATGAAACTCCTGAATTAATGCAGCTATGGATTTCCATGGGG
Organism: Malurus melanocephalus; assembly: GCF_030028575.1. Classification (NCBI taxonomy): domain Eukaryota; kingdom Metazoa; phylum Chordata; class Aves; order Passeriformes; family Maluridae; genus Malurus; species Malurus melanocephalus. The sequence goes on from NW_026623255.1 coordinate 4,104,046, forward strand.
AAGCATATTCATCTCTGTACCAATTGCTTTCCACAGGTGATCATGAGAAGCCATGTATCACTTCTCTGTACACGACACTGTTCCACAGTCACCAATACCAGACTTTTGCACTCTCACATTATCAGGCAGTACAGATCAGATCTCTCAACCTGATCTGTATCAGATATAGGCAAACCATCACATTTCTTAGCCAGAATACATGATGTGGACTATTGCTCATAGTAGTTTTGTACCCCTGATTTTATACCTATTTTACRTCACCTGCACTTGTCAGAAAACCCACCAGCATTTTTCGAAGAGATCTGAAAAAAAAAAAAAAGAGAAGTTTGTGTCACTCTGCAACAGAATGTCTCTGCAGCATTTCTGAACACATGCTAAGAGTTCTATGTTTATATTTGCAATTTATTATATTACTGAACCATGGTCTGAGCAGAYACATAAGCAGCAATTTGTATTTTAAAATTTGCAAAAGTTGTGCCAAGAAAAGGATTTCTCTTTAACAAAATCCAACCTTTCTGTATTTTCTCATACTAGGAATGAAATTCTATCATTCTTACCCCTAATGYTTCCCTTATCTATTCAACAGTAAACCTATCAACATATTTTAATCAGATTTTATGTCAAAGTTCTTCAGGAAATTAGATGTGACCATAAATAAACTACCTGTGTCTAAAGCAACACTTCCTCCTTAATTACAAGGTATAATTTAAGCAGGTAATTAAAAAAATACCAAAGTAAAGTCCCATTTATGCAGTGAGCATAAGTTTGGAAGCCAGCAGTATACTTCATGTGGTCACAACCCACCTACCAGCCCTTCCATAAAGTAATTCTGCAAATCTCACTCATAATGCAGTAGATTGGACTATCATGAGATCAGTCAGAACTGATCTATTCGATATGACTGCATTTTATAAGCAAGCATACACCTCCTGGAAATTTGATAAGGATCAGCTGTTCACTTCCTGGGGACATTGATGTTATTGATCTCCCTTTGCTTTCCTTCTCCTTCCTTCCTCCACTCTACTCCTTTATCCTTTATATGGTCAAATTCTATTTTAAACCCTTCAGGGCAAACAATCTCTATCAAAATTGGTCTCTGCTGCAAACACTTACAGGGAAGAAGAGCATATGATAGGTCTCTGCCTTGGGTTTGCACAGCAAGCTTTTGGTAGCAGGGGAGCTACAGGGCTGGCTTCTGTGAGGAGCTGGAGAAGATTCCCCCATCTCCCATAGAAAAAATTCCAACCAGCTCCAAGATGGACCCAAGGCCAAGTTCATCAGTGATGGTGGTGGTGCCTCTGAGATGAAAGATTTAAGAATTGTGCAGTGGAGGGAATCTAGGTTATAGAAATGTAGCCAGAAAGAAGAAAAGTTACTTTCTACAAGTTCGGTTTCAAATATATTTGATATATGAGCATGAATTCTGCAACTCTTCTCCCTCTCTGATAGCAAGAATGTCATTCTCAGAAGCCCAGGTTGACGGGAGGTTTTGACACACTGTGACCTGGAGACCTGAGACAAACTTCCCGTTTCTTGATGCAAGGCATCCGTACCTTTACACGGATCGTGCTGACTTGGATCGTGCTTGTCATCTAACAGGTTGCATAATGAACTTCTAGGGGTTTGGGGATTTTTTGCAATGTGTAGAAACACTCATAAAAAATGAGATCACTGACCTGAGATTGCAGGTAGTTAATATTTTCAGTAAAAATGAGTATAGATGTAAGGGATGATGTAAGAATAAGAGTCAGAGGCCAATAAAAGGGGATGAATCAGAGAAACAAACCAGTATGTTCACTCTATAAATCTCACCAAACAGAAAATCTGTAATTATTGCAAGTGTGACCTTAACTCAGGGAAATAGGAGCAGAAGAAGTATGCCTGCAAAATATCTGAACCAAACCACTTTCCACATCTCTGATGAGCACAAAGCAAAGACAAGACCATTTCATGGAATTATGAAATGGATATATATTTTTCTGTATATTTTGTTTTGAAGTAAGGATGACAATTTTTTTTTTTTTTTTTTAATTTCAGGGATGTTTAATGTCCATTTTGAGACCACAATTCTTTTATCTGCTTTCTATAAGTATTTCTAATTGAATGCATTATATACAGGCAATAATTGAAAAGTTTATTTTAGTTTAACTGTGAGGAAACCAATGCTAGTTTTCCASTGCCAGGAGTCATAGCCTTAGCACCTGTTATGACTTCATGGTGCTCTATTTAACCAATGGCAGCTCACCAAGACTTCCAAGTCCTTTCCTTGGAGACATTTATCCAGTCAGTCAAAAAGAATAATTTAAGCACACTGCAGTCCTTGGAGGTTGGTCCATTCCTGGTGGAAGACTGATGAATTTAATAAGGTTCATGTTAGCCCTTGCCTTCAGCCTGTCTAAGTCTCTGAACAGCAGACCTGCCTTCCAACATATCGGTTGATCTTCAACATTGGTCTTCTAACTTGACAAGACAGTGCATGTCTTCACCTCCTCCAGGGCACTGATAATGACATTAAACAAGACTAACAGAACCCAGGAAAGAATTCTGAGGACTCACGCTTGGAACTTGCTGCCAGGGACATTGCAAACTATTAACTCATACCCCCTGAATCATGCAATCCAGAACATTTTTCCACTCATTTTGTAATAAATTCATCTATATTGTAATGTCCAAACACGTATACAAGGATGTTAGAGGAGACTATGTTGAAAACCACTCTAAAGTCAAAATGCTTTTCATATTCAGGAAAGTCAACATTCCCCTTCCTCTAGATCTAGTAGTTTTATCCTGCRAAGTGACTATCAGACACAACCTGCTATATGTCAGTCCAGGTTAGGTTCTCAAGTCAGTTACTTCACGCATGCCAAAATTGCATCCAAAAAGAGTTTCTCTGTAATTTGCACAGCAACCAAAGTGAGTCTGACAAACTCAGTTATTTCAATTTTCCTCAGACTGCTTGGAGGTGGTAAAAGTATTTGTCTCCTACTGCTGCACTCACAGAACACTTGTCCCTATCCTAACACACCCTGCCCCATGAAKTAGTGTGAATCAAACTCTCAAAAAATTCCTGACTCCAACTCTTATGTGCTACTGGTAGTTTCTCTCCTTCCACAACCTTGCCTCCAAACACAGAGGCCCAGGAGACCCTGCTGGTGAAAATCGATGAAGGCATTGAGTAACTCATCCTCATCTTGTATTCACTGTCACTACATCGCTCACCTCCTTCAGCAGTGGGTCAGCTTATTCACTGCTGGTTCATTTACTGTCAGTGCAGTCACAAAAGCTCTTCTTGTAACCCTGGACCCTCCTTGCCAATTTCTACTCTACTTGAGCTTTTACTTTTCCATCAGCATTCCTGCATGAACAGGCAATGTTTCTGTATTCCTCCATTATACCCTATCCTTGTTTCTGCTTGCTGTATAGATATATTTTGGTTTGATTTGGCTTGGTGGTTTTTTGTTTTGGCTAATTATGGTAATTAATTGACCTGTTTATTCATTATAAGTCTGCCTGTTTTCCAGAACACATCATTYCTGTGCTTGGAGGAGATTGTTCTCAAAGATCTGATAGTACCCTTAAGTTCTTCTGCCCTTCAGACCCTTGCATCTCGCAGGATCCTTTCTACCACTTCTGAATAAGTCAAAGTGTGTTCTAGTGAKGTTCAGGGTCTGTACTCTGCTTCTTGCCTTCCTCCCTTCCCTCAGGATTTTGAACTTCCCTGTGTGATATCCATTGTGTTGCCACAAACAAGGTGAGGACAAGGGCAGAGCAGAGCATTAYATACAGAACTGCCTACAAAACACTGTTTTATACCTATTTTGCAGAAATGTTAGCCCAAGGTTAGTAAAAAAGGTGAAGAATTGAAACCGTTAACTTTGGTATAAGGGAATTTTTGTCACTGGGATTCTTTTGCCCAGAGTAGCTGAAGCAAGTATTCAAGGATAATTATGTAAKCCTAAAGTGTTGAAAAGATGACACAATTGTGAAACCACAGCATGTTCCCTCCTTCATAATGTTCTTTTAATCATTGCTCACATCTTGTGCTTAAATGTCATCTTGTCTGTTAATCTAAAATTTATTAAGAATATTCAGGTCCTCTAATCATCTTTTCTTGTGAAGATTATTGAACTTAACCTTAGAGGATGTTCCTCCCTGGGAAGCAYGGATCAGAGATACATAATAGCATCAACAAATTATATATGAGAGGTGCATATGAGATCACTGGGAGTGTCAATATTGACTTTTCTGCAGGCTGTAATGGATGAGTCATACCTGATTTAATGATTTTTATTGTAGTTCTAACCACCACATTAGTAAGAGGTGGCAAAATTAAAATGCTAGGCAGATGTAACCTTTACTGATAAAATATATGTATTATTAACTTCATTACATGCAGTTTTCTTCAAAGGTCCTTGGAAGCTGCTAATAATGTTGAGAGAAGTGATGGATAACAACTCATAACATTTTCTCATTRAATTTTCTCAAAGTGATAGAAAAAATTCCATATGCTTAATTCAAACTACTAACAAGAATTATTTTACCATTAGGTTTTTTTTTCTGCCTCAGCTGGTTTTCCTTTTCTGCAGGAAACATCTGTATCTTCTCAGCTGAATAATTTTTAATTTGCTGGATGCCTATTATTGATTAGTACCTATTAATTTTGGGTGGGTTGGTCTTTCCTATATTTTTTCAGAACAGTTTGTCTCAGTGTTACTTCTCCCTCACCACACAGTCATCACATCCCCTGAAATAACATATAATAATCCTCTTTCTATCCATAACCCAAAAACTGATCATTTTCAGCTAGATTGTTTTAGCTACATGGAGCTCTATTAACTCTGATGGGGTTCTACAGAGACCCAGCAATGTAACCATACTCTATCTACTCCTGAAGTTTCTTTCAGGTTTTTTCAGTTTCTAACTAAACTTCACTTCAGTTTTCTTTTGCTGAAAACCAGAAATGAAAACTTTTTTTCCTGCTTTTTTTCCAATTCTTACTGAAAAGTTAAGCCCTTACCTTGAAACATATATGTGCTGTGTATTTATATATGTACATTTTTTTATCCCAATAGCCTTTTTGCTCCCTTCATAAGTTTACTTCAATATTTTGTCTAATAAGTTGCCCAGATGTATTGGTCTTTGGCACAGTCCAAGCTCCTAAGGAGAGCAAATTTATCAAAGTTAAAATTACTGTAAGAGCTAAAACCAAACTACATGAGTGAAACATTAATGATGGAATACAGTCTTTCTGAAAAACATTTTTAAATAACTTCAATTAAAATTTAAAATTTTTATTCTCACAAACTAGATTAGGCATCTGCATGTTATCTCAGTTCCTAGACTTCTATTAGAGACAAAGGAGCTCTAACATGCAAAGTCTAAAGGACTCTATAGGGGAATTCAGTTGTAGCACAATAAATTCAGCCAGATTTGGATATGCTCCTGCCAAAGGAAAGAAAACATCTCTTAAGAGCAAACACTTAGAGCATTTCCTGCCACTAATTTGACTTAACCTTGGACAATTCACAGGATGGTCTAGCTATTAAAATGATACAGGTACCATTACAGTAGAAAATTTGTAGTTTAAAACACAGGACACTCAATTGGCATGAACACATGACAGTCTCTTCMAGGTGATGTCAGTGCCTAGAATCTGTCTAGGCAGTTTTTATTAATTAGTATGGGTGAAGCATTTAGAGCTGCTTGACAGAATACAAGCTTTGAATGTATTGGCAAATCCTCCAGTGCTTATAAACCAATCTTAGATGTCCACTCCATGCACAGTTACTCCCATGTAGACACTACAGTTTATGTGTTGTACACCCGAAGAGCTTAAGTCTTCCTGTGTGTTCAAGTCTGTATAACATCCTAATAACCAGTGTGGACAGGGAATGCCATCTGACCCAGACTTTCTTTTGGATATCTTCTGAAAAATGTAATGTGCAGGCACACTCCTTTTCATGGACAACCATGATCAGATGCTTGGCTGCTTGATGAGGTAATTATGTACATGAGAATCCTACCTGCTTAAAAGGTGAGTTCTTAAATCAGCCATGCTATGTTGATTTATTGGAAACTTCAGTGACAGACTGCTCTACTTCCAAAAGGCTATGAATTTTTTATTTCCTGTACATTTACATCCCAGCTGTTAAATGACAGTATTCAAAATTCATTACTGACTTGTTACCTTTCAKTGGTGAAGCATGGTATTCTTATCCTTGCACACTAACCAGACAAATCTGATTTATCTTCTGAATATATGCCCGGCCTATCTCTCTTCCTTATTTTCTTTTGTCAGAAAATACATAGAAGATACAGGTCCACAAGAACAAGCTTTGCTTGTAAAAGTAAACAGGGAGTATTGCAATAGTACTGAGATCAGTTCTTCAAACCTTCTGTAACTTCAACATAAGCAAACAAAGCTTAGTAACATCCATAAAGTTATTGTCTGTATTCAAGTCTCCCAGACTGTAAAAGCTGCACATTATTAATCATCCTGAAATTCAGCAGTAAGGAGATAGTGAACCATTCTTATCATCAGTCATGAACAGTGTTTATGTGCTGTCTAATTATAAGACATAATAACATTACTATGTAAATCAAAAGTCCATAATACTAATGAAAAATCCCAAAACTTATGAATAATAATTGGAAATTTAATTAATAATAGAATGTACCTATTAATATTATTCACATTTATATGTGTAATAATTTAAGAGCTTTAGAGCTTATATATGTATATTGCAGCTGCAGTACGTGACAAACATTAGCTTAACAAGCAGCAATTCAAAAAGCTAGATGGTCTCTGGGGAATTTTCACTTTTTTTTCGGTTTTCTATTATTTGTACTAAAACCAGATTTGAAATAAAATATTTACAAATTAATTTCAATTGCCTCAAGACTAAAAGTAATTTAATTGTTTAGAATTCATTTTAACATTTATTAGAAAAAACTCCATGAAGGCTATACACAGAAGACATATGGATATCAGATTTTAGTTCTGCACAACATCTACTTTAAGTGAAGCTCTATATATGAAAGCAGAGTCATCTTGAATTTAACATGGAAAAATCTTACTTTCAATTAAATCTAAACACATTTATAATCAGTTCTAATTAGTCCTGTTCTTCTAAATATCATCTGCAATTATAAAATAAACCTACCCATGGAGATTCATTAAATCTTGGAATTTTTGAACCTCAGCTTCAAAGATCCTCATTTGTGTGGCCTCCTACCATCTGACGTTATTTTCTGCCCTCTTCCTTGAATTTACTTGGCACACAAAACTCTGATGAGAATATTTTCAACGATTTCTGTCTTTTCTCAACTTCTGTTAGAAACACACATGAACAAGTTGCTCAATCTCTAACTTACATTGGAAAGAGATCAGGGGAGAAAGGAACATACAACCCTTCCATTTACCACTCTCCTCATGTAGAAAGGCTGAATTTTGCAACTGATTTTTTTTTTCCAGATAATTGTGTATACGTATGTCCAATGCCACATCTAGAGCAGCAGAGAGGGATCCAAGTGRAGGTGGAGATGCACCTTTAGAGGTGCCATGGTTCACGTCCTTGTGCAAATACACAATTTAGGCAGCATTCATAATCTTTTCTGCTGTCTTAGKAGAAGTCTTTGCTCGACTTCTCTGTTCAGAAGGCAGCTGGAGCAGRCCTTGTGAATGAGGGAAGACAATCTGTATGTCAAGGGTGACTCCAGCTCAGTCTGTACCCTCACCAGCTGTCACCATCAGAGGGTCTGAGCATAGATCCAGTTGCTGATAACAGTTTGTTATTATCAGCTTACAACACCATTAAGAATCAGCTTCAGGGTATGTCCAGGAGACACGGCCAAACACATTCGTGAAACTAAGCTGTTAATTAGGTCTGAAGTCCTTCTGGGAAAAAAAAGGTCAGAAAAAAGGATGAAGACAGATACACCTAAAGCRAAGAATACTTGTCCCACTGCTCATGCCTGAAGAACAGCAGTTGTATTTTCTGCCCCTGTTTGCAACATTTTAGCCCACCAGTCCATGCMATTGTCCACTCACCTTACTGTTCTCTGATCCATATCTCACCACCTGGCTACCAAGAAATTATKAATACCTTTTCAAAGGTCTTCTTAGACTCAGTGTACAAAATCCACTGATCTTTCCTGCTCCCCAGAAAGATTATTCTAACTACAAAAGGCAATTTGACTGGTAAGACAAAACCTGTCCTTGGTAAAGTTATGGCAGCTCTTTCCAGCTATCTCCTTACCCTCCCTATATTCAGAAAGAGATCCCCTCAGTATCCATCAATTTGTGGAACAAAATGTGCAACATTTGCTCAAAAMCTCTCCAAAAAACTCTGACTCCTCCTTATGAGAATATTTCAGGTTCTTTCTGAGATAAAATGGCAATACTTCACAAAATGTGKTTTTTCCTAAGAGGTGCTTGAGAGTTTCATTCTGGTCACAGATTTGAAATTATTTGAAGAACACAAAGAGCTGRTGTCATTAATGAAAGATTTCCTAACAAATAAATTAGAACTCATTCATTCAATCTAAAAACAATCAGCTTTCCTCTCTGAGACAATGAGTGTGGATGATATTATCCAGGAACTATGAGCATCTAAAACCTATTCACTCTTCCATAATATACTTTTAAGTATTTTCCATATGCATTTTCAAGTATAGTTGGGGGAAGGAGGCAATCACTGCTGGGCTGGTCTACAGAGCTGTRGTCCTAAACAGTCCCAGTATGGTTAAACACTGAGTGCCAGGCTATGTAATAGGATGAAGAGATGAAGAGTTTGAATTTGGAGTGCCATAGCAAAGGGGGAGAATAACTTAAACAGAAAAAAAGGAAAAGGAAAAAAAGAAAAGAAAAGAAGTGGTTCTCCTTCACAGAGTGACCTTGTTTTAATGTTCTCCATGCCATTCAGCCTCCATAGCTGATCAGCCAATTCCATTTATCATTATAATTAGGCAGCATCTTGCCAGTTCAATCAGGCTCAATTACTTAGGCCTCATTAGTGACTGACATACTATAACAAGTGCATCTTTGAATGAACAAGGTCAGATAAAGAAAGTACAGTATGCAGCCAGCAAACACATTTATAGACCATGACAATACAATGCTTTCGATGTTGAATAACTTTGCATTCCCCCTTTTTAAGAAGGCTTGAAGATAATGAAGCTAAAAGTAACCTTGCTTAGCTTGCATTATTGCAGCTCCTGCAAGTTCCTATCAACTCTGCAGCTGAACAGTGGTGATAAGAGGCAAATCTTCCAATGGYTTTGGAAAAACTTTGGGGCTGTTGGCAACCTTAAGTTTCAGGTTCTGGAGAATAGCAGGTTGTCTGATGCTTCAGAGCAGCATAAGAACTTCCAAAATAAGCGGTGGAAGAAACTGGACATTGAGATTCCAGTGCTACAAAATTTTCTGTATTAGTAACAGCAGCAAATGGTTCTGCATGTAAAATATGGTGGAATGTAAAAGGAACTGACTGGCTTCTGCATAGTTGAATATTCCAGACTTTAAAATGAAGATTAAAGTATGTTTGAAGATATTATTGCTCTTTATAAATATCTTGAGAGGTAACCTCCAGTGATTAAATGTATCTTAAGTTAAATATACATTCTTTAGAGATGCACACATGCATGTATAATGCAAAAGGAATGACATTAAAGAGAAAAAGGCATATTCATTAATTAGAAATTTGAGTTTCTTCACACAAGAAAGTGGTAGCCTTCAACAAATTTCCAGTGGAAATTATGAACAGTGGAGAAATACATGCACATTACTTAAAAATTATGTCCGAAATGTTTATAAAGTTTTTCTGTGGCTTGAATTTCATGGAGCAGGGGACATAAATTATGAGTTTGTCAGGGTGTCCCAGCTATATATCTTTTCAGGCATGACCAAACCCCTTGCTTCTAATGGAGGTGATGGAATCACAACTGTTGTTATCCCATCATTAGGCACAATTGAAAATGTAATTTTACATGGCAAGAAGTTCCTTTTTATCTAACTCACTTCATTGTAAAGTCTATTGTTTGACCATTTGGTCATGCTCATTCTTTAACAGACCATTATGGTTTTCATTTTCTTTTTTTCACTCCAGAGCACATAAATAGAGCTTGCTTTAATGTTGTTTTATCCAGTCATGATCCTTGGAGATGCAATTCATCCTTTCTTTTTCTGAGAAGTCAGTACTCTGAAACCAGATACAAATTCTGGTCATTAGTGTGCTTATGTTTATATTTATTCTGAATTATTTTCTTAGAATTTTGTGATGTACCTTACACCAGGTRATCACAAAAATACCAGTAAAAAAACCACCAGTTTTCTGGGATATTTTTTTACAGTCTTTTAAATTCTGGAAAACTTTGTTTCAAATGTCACCTGTATTTTGTTTGGTTTTTTTGTTTGTTTTTGTTTTTTTTTTTTTTTGTATATTGCATTACTATTTCTAGTTCTCCTCCAGTCATATCTAAAAGGTTATGAAAAATGCCCCAAGTCCACACAGAAAATTCTGTAATATATTATGCATTAGAAAAATAAAGTAATGTCTCCAGTGAAGTGATCAGTATGCATCCAAAAGTACAGGATTTGATTATCCTAGCAGATATATTTGGAGCCATTATTATCTAGTTCCCTTTTATTCTTCTACACAATATTTGAGTACATTATACCCAGAGGTATTTAATTTCATAAACTGGCAGTGTGCTATGTGAAGTGTTTTTCATTTATTCTTATCTAATCTCTTACTTATTTATTTATTTTCCTAAGCAGCTATTAACTGTACTAGCCAAATGTTAAAAAAATAGAAATAACAAYTTTCCACTCTTATTTTCCTCCCTACTTGAAGATGAATCAGCTGAACCATTTTGTATCTTCCTGAAAACTTTACTGAGTAAACTGAATTGAAGATGGGAGTTTTGTAAGTGAATGAAAAGTGGTTCAGATTGTGGTTATTCTCATCTTTTGCAGCAGTGAATTCTCCAGCTTTGGCTARGATCTTAAACAATTTCTTTAGGTATTCATGAGATAAAGAAACTAGAGGATGATCTCACACCTCCAGAAGTATTACTGCATTTGTCCTTTAACAAGTTTTTGTCAGAGACAAAATATGACATACGCAAACACACATATGTGACATATACTCAGGTGCTATTCTGCACAATATTTTGAACCAACAGGTTGTTTCTGCAATGACTGCTGGAACAGCCATTAAAAATCACAACAGTTTATATTCCCAACACATGATTTGCCACCTGCTTTAAAAGAAATACAGATATTTACATGAGCAGTAGAAACCTGCCCCAGAAAAATATTTAGAAAGCAAAGTATTCCACTATATTTTCTACCACTGGAGAGAGAATCGGCAAGAAATTTGTGGCAAGCATTAGCTGTGTCATTAAAGAGGGCCCTGGGAAAATGTTTAGTTCGATAGTTCAGATAGGGGTGAACTCAATGGGGATACAGCAAATTATCTTAGAGAAGGAGTGGAATTATGAAAGCAAAGTTTTGGTGGATATATAAGCACATGATTCATAACAGTTCTCATGGATCCATGCAAACCATTTTGGGGGATCCATGTGTAAAGCCAGTCATACCCTGAGTTGCACAAAAGAGAAACAATCATGTGGCCAGCAGATCAAGAGAGGAAATTGTCCTTCTCCATTCTCATGAGATCCCATCTGGAGTGCTGTGTCCAGCTCTGGGACATAGCACAAGGACAGGAACCTGTTGGAGCAAGTCTARAGGAGGCCACAAAGATCAAAGGGATGGAGCACCTCTCTTACAAAGACAGGCTGAGCTAAAGTTGTTCATCCTGGAGAAAAGAAGTCTTCTGGGAGAGTTTATTGTGATATGTAAAAAGGACCTCATAAGAAAAAGGAGAAAAGACTTTACCAGGGCCTTCAGTGTCAGGACAAGGGACAATATTTTTAAACTGAAAGAGRRTAGATTTAGACATTGGAACAAGTTATTCAGAGAAGCTGTGCATGTCCCATCTCTGGAAGTATTCAGGACCAGGTTGGGTGGGGATTAGAGCAACCTAACAAAGTGAAAGAAGTCCAAGCTCATGACAGAGACGTTGGACTAGAGGATATCTAAAGCTTTCTTCTAACCCTCCATCCTGTCTTTCCAATGACCAATCTGTGATTCTAAGATTCCAATCACCATTCTGTGATTCCAAGATTCCTTGTTCACTGTAGTCTGTTCCAAAAAAAGGTGTGCGAGTTTGGTGGTTACATGCTGTTTCAGTTTCACTGTTATACAAAGGGTTCTGTACCATGTTCTAGTCACTACCTCACTAAAAAGCACTCAGGAATTTGGCWAAGGATGTATCATAATTGTTACTTTCTTTCCTTTTGTTGTCAAATATTCTTGAGTATCTTGCATGAAAACAGGGAAGGCATCACCAGTGGCTAGCAATAAAATTGATAGAAGTTAAAGTAAGGTTCTCATGAAATGATCCTGCAAATTTTTACCAATCTGTGAACATGTGAATGGAAAAGTAACATTGCAATAACCCTGGAGCAGAASACAGCAGCAGCAGAAAACAAATGAGCTCATTGTACATTTCAAATTGGGAAAAAATGGTTAGATTATATGTAGAAAGGACAATATTTAAAAGTGTTAAACATGCCCCCTCCTATGCATTGCACATTACCRCTTTAGGTATGGAGGTAGCTTGCTTTTTCCAAATATGGATTACTTTCTGGATTCATAGYTTTCTGAAACTGTGGCAGAGTGATTTACAGGGATTAACATGCTCATGTCTCCAGATCATTATATTCCCCTTATCAGAGGAGGCATAAAGAATTTATGTTTGGAAAGTTTCTGTGTGCCCTTTATTATCTCTGATTGCTCAGGTAAAACAGAGGTCAAATTAATAGGCTCTGAACTGTTGCCATCAATGATTATATTAATCTCATGTAAATGAAATAGGTACCTAGAAATGGGACATTTGATACACCCTGTGTTTTATGAAAAGAAAGGTTATCGGTAAAAATCGGTGAATTGCTTTATTAAAATAATTCACAGCTCTTTAGAGAAGAGAGGTTTTGTTCTTGTAACGGCAGTCTTGGTTTGCAAAGTAATTTATAGTTCAGGAAAATTGTGGGAGGGATGAATTTATCTGCCATTATTTACATTGTGCTTTTCTTCCCTATCAAAGCCCACTCACAGTTATATTCTGCATCAGTTCTTACCGTACCTGCCTGGGTCTTTTTATTTTATAATTGCTCACCAATGTATTGATTTCCTCCCCCTATGCACAGACCACTATACATGTACCAGATAAAATTTGAGATTCTAAATGAAGTGAATTTAGTAGTTTTAGCTCAATCCCTAGCCAACAGCAGATAAAAACATATGCAACACTGCTCAGTTGACACAATTTCTTTCATCTGTGCTGAGGAAATGCACTGGAACGCATCCAACACTGACAGTAAATTGATTTGCACCCTTGAGATGCTGGCTACTCCTGTCAGAATTGAGTTTGTTGACAGATGGCAGACAGCGTGGAGAAACTTTCTGTGGAATTGCTTATATGTTACCCAGAAATGAGTAAAAAATCAAATAGRGGTACAGTGGTAGAAGAAAAGCTGAATAACTGGATTTATTACAATCTCAGATTTCTTCACTTTCTGATGAAGTTTCTCATTGTCCAAATGAAACAAAATTCCAATGCTTTTTGAGTTATTTATTATTTTTCTCTTGTAGAGTGTGGCTGYGGAGYTGTTTTGGTTTTTTTTAAATGCAGAAATTAAAATATATGTCTGACATACAGACATTATGGTATGCATTTTTCTGAAAAAGATTACTTTGTACACTGAAACAATAAAATTGTAAAGAATTGAAAATATTACTGTAGAAATATGTTCTCCGGTATCTGAGGTAATGGCTGGACAGACATTGAAATTTCCACTACTGATTTGGTGTAAAATCTTTCCTCTCAAAGTAACTAGAGATAATTTATTTTACCTACTTTCTAATCAGAGCCTGAAGACTAATGTCCCAAATTTCTTTATTATCTCTGACATAACTACCATGTTTCATGCTCACACAGATTCCATAATTCAAGAGTTAGTCTTAGAGCTGTAAAGGGCAAAATGATTACAAAACAGTGTCTCCTACGTAATTTTTGCTGTTAAAAAATGTAAGAAAAGTTATCAGACMACTTCATTTCCACATAATTCTACCGATATCCAATTAAATTCTGAAACCCCTTWTKAAGTTWATTTTGGATTTCAATGGAGAAATGSCACAGTGTTATGWGGTGTTAAATAACAATCAAATGTGACAATTGTGAGTGGCTATGAAATATTCTGCCAACACTTGGRCAGAATAACATGAATTGTCAGCTGACTTTATTTTACTTATATTGATGGCTAATGGTGGTATGAAAATAAATACACGTACCTCACCTATTTACCTCCCAAATAAATTTTGTGGTTTTAAATGGGTTGAACCAAGCTTGGACACTTCAAGAGGGGAACAGCTATCTTCCTAAGAAAATGTATTGGTAAAACAAAAATAAGGGACAAAGAGAGAAAAGAAAAGAAAGAAGGATAAGAATGAAGGAGAAAATGCAAAATGAGGTATGACAGCCGTGAGAGAGGTTTGTCCATCCTCTTAGCTGCAATAATGTTGACAAAAATTCATATATTCAAATTATGGGCTTGTTAAACACTAAGTTCTAGGGACAGATGGAACAGAAGGGCAAGGCAGAAATCTTTGAATTAGAGACCATATAATGATATATAAATATATATATATATAAATACATATATATATATATATATATATATATATATATATAAATATATATATATATATATATATATATATATAAACATATTTTGATGAACTACTGTCAGCCCCCTTATTTATTTTTTGTTAATGTAGATGAAATCATACAAGGAAATAGGTTGGCAGGACCAACTCCTTTGCCTCCTGGGCAGCTCTCCTGACAGCTCACTGCCTGAAGACTAGACTGCCAATCTTTCCAGGACATCTGATTTCCCAGCTGTTCACCTGGTGAGCTGCTGGCCTTCCAGGCTCTCCAACTGGCTGCTCCACAAGCTCTCCAGCTGGGGTGGGGGTTACCTGATGTCACAGAAATCAAGCTCTCTTGCTGGAATCTGCACTGGCTGGGGTCTGAAAGAATATTTGTTTTGGAAATTCTGAAGTGTTCCCAATATTTTGGCAGCCTGGACATTATCTACATTTCACTGCTCTCAAAACAGTATCAAAATTTGCAGTGTCACAATGAGAAACCTAATTTTGTTGGTTTTGCCATGCTGATTTTCCTTTAAAAAGTGCTAAAATTTGTTCCAAAACAGGATGAAGAAAGAAAGAAAAGCAGCTTGGATTTCTTGCCAGAAAGTAATACCATTTCCTTACCATGTCAGTGGCAAAAAGACATCTTGACTTCGGAGAACAGAGAAAATCAAAATTATATAGAGAAAATGCTTCACTAAGATTGTTCAATTTTTATTCTGAATGAATTTAATTTCAGGGGACATTTTTACAAAATTAAAAAAAAWTWAAAAWWMWTTTTTWAMMAAAAAAATAAAATCATCTCCTTATGCAAAATTAGTGCAAAGTAGCCCTAAAAATCACATATCTATAATAAAGAGGTATAAAAATGCCCTTGCAGACTGTCTTTTAGGCTTTTGCTTAGGGATACAACAAGAAAAGATGGTTTTTGAGAGGTATCTCTTAGTGTTTTGGATCATTTGCTGTTTTAGATGAGTGTCTGACTGCCTGGGAGTCACACTGGGCACCTCTACCTGCTGCCAAAAGAATTCAGAACAGACTTGGAGCTGGTGAGATCATTAAATGCTGAATTAGGTCATTCTTTCTGCAGAACTTTAAGTTTTGCATAGACATGTTCCTCAGAGTGATAGTTCATATTGATTTCTGACTAGAAAGGGCAGCTGCATAKGAAGAAAAACACTACTAATATTTTTAGGTGTTACCCTTTCAACATGAATCCTTACAAATTAATGTGCTATTTGTTCATATTTTTTAACTTCTCTTTTCTCTTCTCCCTGTTCCAGTTGAAAATGAGGAGTAGAAATTTCCAGTTCCAAGTGATTTCAATACCTGGTATTCCAAAACAAAAGTGGGTTGGGAAATACTTTTGTATGTCAGGTTGCATATTTAAACATATTAATTGGGGGCATTTTAATTTGATATCATTAATAATTATCTGGATGAAGGGACTAAGTGTACCTTAAGTGAAGGGATTAAGTGTACCCTGAGTCAGTTTGCAGATGGCACCAATTTGGAAGAGTTGATCTGCAGAACAGCAGGAAGATTCTGCAGAGGGATCTGGACAGGMTGGATGGGCTGAGACCATKWAGTTCAGCRAGGCAAAGTGCTGGGTCCTGCTCTTGGGTCAAAACAACCCCGGGCAGTGCTGCAGGCTGGGGGAAGAGCAGCTGGAAAGCTGCCCAGAAGGAAAGGACCTGGGGGTGCTGCTCAACAGCTGGCTGGGTATGAGCCAGTGTGTGCCCAGGTGGCCAAGAAYGCAAATGTCATCCTGGCCTGTATGAAAATTCATGCAGGAAGGAACAGTGAAGTTCTGTACTCTCTTTCTGCACTGGGCACTGCACCTTGAGCCCCGTGTCCAGCTGTCACTACACGAAAAGCATGGAGGTGCTGCAACAAGTCCAGAGAAGGTCARTGGASSTGGTGAAGGGTCTGAAACACAAGTGTTATAAAGTGCTCCTGAGGGAGCTGGGACTGTTTAGTCTGGAGGAAAGGATGCTCAGRGGAGACCTTCTCACTCTCTACAACTACCTGACAACTCTATATATATTTCCTCATCTTTCAGAAGAAACCAAAAGACAGTCAGAGCTTCCTTGCACATGCTAATAGATGCTTACCCATGGCTAGGCAGCTGATTTCTCCAAAAACGTTATTTACCAAAATTCTTATATCATATATTTTTTTCTTGCCTCATATTCTAACTGAATCCTTAAAACAGTATGTTTGGGCTGGTCAGATCACAAACATATCCTTGCAAAATTGTGCTTCCTTTTGTAAGACCATGGTATKATATGTTATGGTCTTATAGTCTCTAAAATTTATCTACAGAAATTAAACTGAAAATTCCTAAATGACCTCACAAATCAGTAAAAGTCACGACAAGCCAATTAACATGACATGAGGAAGGGATGGAAATATGGCATAACAGATACAGCTGAATTTATCCTTCACCATGGGAAGGAGTTTTCCCAGTTATRTTTTGACTTCTGTAGTTCTCTGTCCTCATAAATGAAAGATGCTTCCTGAAAGGAAACAATGCATTCAGCTTAACTATTACTGATATTAATGTAGTCTCTTTGGGGTTTTGCATTGATACAATTTATACAAACACTACAACCAAACAGCAAAGCATGAAATCCTTAATGTTAATTGAAGACTACATAGTCAAARGTTGTGATATGTATTTAGTGTCAGAAAATTTCAAGAACAGTAAGCATCTATCATAAAACAGGTGGTTCATCTACTCAGATTTTGGAACTCGTTGAATAAAGTGAGCCAAGCTTCAGCAGCTCTGGGATAGGAAAGCCCAGCTTGAAGCAAAGCTTCAGTCACCTCAGCGCTGTGTTTATTAATGGGCTAATAAGGAGAGCATCAGTTTGTACTGCGCTGTGTGTTTCAGAACGTTAGAAAAGGCACTTGCTTTCATGGAARGAGAAAGGCTGTCCTTGTAAATAAAGCACAGTGTTTTCATCCATCACTGCAGTGCAGCTCCCTACAGAAAGGTCTGGAGCRCCTTGTGTGAGCACAAACAGATGTTCCATAGCAGCACAGTACAGGTGAGTGAATATCTGTGAGAGCAGCTCTCTGTGAAATGCAGSTGCCTTAAGGCTCTGTGTGTGTATAGATAAACATACATAATATATATATGAAATATTTTAAATGGTTGAATTGATAGCTTGAACAATACTATTTACAAGTCTTGATTGAGTCCCTTTCGAAAGTTAAATGTAGTTTGATATCTACARTGACAGAAAAGGGTTTTCACTTAGCCAACATAGATACCAAGATGTAGAAATTGTGATTTCAGCAGGTGAGTTGTTGAGGTATCTGTGAATGGGTACTTTGGAAAGAGCTCTTTGCAGAAAATTGTCTCAGACTTTTTTTCTAATTAAGAATAGCTTTTCCCATTTTCTTCATGAATATACATGCATGCTTCATTTTAATAACATGCCTCTGTGAGTACTTGGGAAACCATTTTTTTTTTATTTATTACAACTCCTGAGTATCCCAGTCCTGAGTTGAAAAAGTAACAGGCAGAGAAACAATTTRCTCTGAAACAATTTACATTTAAATTCGTTTACAACAAATACCCCTTATGTGAGCAAGGGGTTTCTATTACTGATGACATTCTATTGTACAAAAGCACACAGCAAGTAGCTGCCTCATGATATCCAAGCTGAATTGTAGGTGGTGGTTATGAATATTCATGAGCTCCTCTGTCTATTTGAAATACCATCTTTACAGGGTTCCAAGTGGCTGCAGTGTCTACCCAAGTCCCAGGAAGCGGATAAGAGCGAACACTTTGCCAAACTGGTAAACATGATATCAATATTAAAATCAGGGCAATACATGGCACAATATTATATCCCTTTAATTGCATAGTGAGGAAAAACAACTTTCATTAAAGCCAGTAAGTGTTTTGGATAATGGGAACACTGAACAACCTTCAGGTATTCCAGTTTAACTTCCCCTTTTTCTCACTGGTTGCRTAGCGCAGAGACATGCAATGGTTCTTTTTATTATTATTCCYTTAATGTTTTAAAAYGCTAATTAAAATGTTTTTAGAGYGAATATTTYGGCCAACAGGAGCACTTCCATTTCTTTTARCTTTCCTGYRGYTTCTCTTGTRACAGAAYTTTTGTGTGTGTGTGTGTTTGTTTTTCCACCTGTACACCAGTACATCGTTTTTAATCACAGAACACAGGGGAGAAGGGGAAGCTGTGGAATTGATTTTCTGGGAGGAAAAAAAAAACTTGAAGGAACAACCAAGAAATAAATGAAAATGTAATGAGACTACAGTAAACATGGCTGTGGTTGGAGGTGCTGGGGGAGACCAAAGTGGCCTTGTGTAGATTGATTCCATGTAATGGACTGTGGAGAGGTCTGAGGAAAGTGAGAGTGTGAAGGAATGCCAGATGAAAGTCAGAAAGGAAGTAGGGAACAGACAAGGACAGAAAACTGAAAAGAAAAAGAAAAAGGYCTGGGAGAAAGCCAATATAACCTTGATGAATGGGAGGAACCTCATAACATGGTTTTGGCTGTGGGGAATATTGACAGGTCAAAAATGACTTTGAAAGCAAGTGCTACCTCAAAAAAATTATCCAGCTAAAAAACAAAGGGCTTTTACAAAAATTCAAAGAAAAAAAAAAAAAAACACACAGTATTTTTTACTTTGCTCATCTGGTAGTCATTGAATGTTGTGAAAATTAACTAATTAGAGCAAACCTTTGTTAATACAGAAAACTGTCAATCCATATGTTTGGGGTTTTGTTTTGTTTTTTTTTTTTCCCTTGGAAAAAGGCAAATTCGCCATCTTTCAAACTGGTTATATGACATTTTGAAGACACAGAGTACTGTATGAGCAGTGATAGGTTTGCAGCAGTAGAGCAGTAGATTCATCATGGTGCTGAAAAATCTCCATATTCTCTTAGAGGGTACCCTGTAGCTGCCCAAGRCACAGCCTGGTTTTCCATGAAGGCCACAAATTTGCAAGCAGAGTCTCAGGGATAGAAGCAGAATATTTTCCAAAGACAGCATCCTCCAGCTACACCACAGCRTGGAGCTGATGTGACAGGTGGGGAACTCTCCCCAGTTCTTGGCAGTTTCACAAGAGTTTTGTCTTTTGTGCTTCCCCTCCTTGAGGTCATTCAGTGCAAAGCCAAAACAGTCTGATCTGTGATCAGGGTAGGACCCTGCTGCCTGAGCTAACACTCATCAGGACTTGAARCCCAGATTAAAGACACCCTAAAGACATGGGTTTGGTTCATGAGATGYCATGTGACTTTCTGAGTGAATGAGTGACCTTTGGAGTGGAGAGATTCCCAGGAATTCGGAAGGTGGTTTGGACTTGTGTCACGCTATATAATATGCCTTAGTTCCCCATTACAGTGTAACACAGGGACACAGTTTTTGAGAATCATTTGATTTTTTACGTATATCAAGTTTTTGTTCTCTGAAAAGCCTTCATCTCTGGGATGAGGTACTAAGGTTCGAAGGGCCTGTCTGACAGAAAGCAGTGTCTGAAAATGCATAGCCTTAAAATATGCATAAAACTATTTCTGTATTCATCCATAAACCAATAGTGTACTTGGCTCTCAAATGCCATCTAAGGATGGCTTGGAACTCAACTCAGACAAATTGTAATTTTTTACCTATAAGTCAGCCATTAATGGCATATRCTAAGATCATAATGTTCACCTTGCATTCATACTAGCCATTTGTACTTTTCTTCCTTTCCCTAAGTCACAGTCATAATTCTTTTTATTASGGATTCTGTGGAGTTCATCCAACTCCATTCTCATTCTCTCCAGTCCCTCCCTCCCTCTCTCCTTTAAGGAAGTTTAGCAGAACTTGTTGCAAGGATTGATTATAAATGATTATGTTAATTATTATATTTAAATGTAGATTATGAAGTGATTGTTTAAACTACAGGTTATTTGAGGATTAATACCTCAACATTTTCATTTTCTTTCAAATTCACAGTGTTCTCAATCTTCCTCTCAAATTCTTTTTCTTTTGGATTTGAAAGTTATGTGATTCACAGGTTACTGTGGTGATTTTGGCTGGGGTTGATTAATATTCTTCACAGTAGCTAGCAGGRGTCTGTGTTTGAGATTTGTGCTGTAAACAGTGCTGGTAATGCAGACATGGTTTTGCTATTGCTGGGCAGTGTTTACACTGAGTCAAGCTCATTTCTGCTTCTCATCCCACCCCACCAGCAGGGAGGCTGAGGGTGAACAAGAAGTTGGGAAGGGACAGCTGAGGCAGGAAATTCCAAACCATATGGCCTCATGCTCAGCATGTGAAGCTGGGGGAAGAAGAAAGAAGAGGTGGCCTTTGGAGTGATGACCTTCGGCTTCCCAAGGAGCCATTAAGCTTGATGGACCCCTGCTTTCCTGGGGGTGGCTGAACACCTGCCTATCCATATGAAATGGTGAATAAATTTCTTGCTTTGTTTTGCTTGCTACTGTGGCTTTTGCTTTAAGTATGAAACTGTCTTTATCCCAACCCATGAGTGTTTTCATTATTAATCTTTCACTTKTCTCTCCAACCTACCCAAGGGTTGAGTGAGCAGCTGTGGGACGCTTTTTTTCAGCTGGGGTTAATCCACAACACTGTCAGATATACAGAGAAATAAAAATTATTGGGTGTTAGGCCTACATGATTTTTACTTGTCTTGCAACAATATGAGGTTACATTTATACCGAGAAAGGAAAGAGATTACACACCTTTTTCTAACTTTGATACTGCTTTACTTCAGCCTCTCATCCTTTCAAAAGGAATGGCCCTGCCCAAATTGCTGGCTAGAAATGGCCATTAATATGTCAATGGACTAACACAGTCTGAAGACTAATTATTGCTACTCTAGACATTGGTAGACAGACCCCAGCCATGCCAGGCTCTTGTCACACACAGAAAAGTATTGAGCAAACAAGAAGTTCAATACCTTAATAAAAGAATTTTAAAATCCCATTTTTCATGTGTCACTCTATGAATAATAAGCAGGATAGTCTAAAATCTGATCTGCTGCATGTCAAGTGTTCTTYAGAAAACTAAATAAAACTGTATGAGAAGAACACACACTTGCAGATGCTGAAAGATACTATAGTTCACTGTCTATCTCACCTTAAGCTGCTTGTGCTCTCATAAGACAGGAAATGAACATTTAGACAAAGAAAACAGGGTAACAGGTCTGCAGATGTAAACAGAAATGATACAGACCTGGTTACCATAATAAACTATGGTCTCAGTTGATGCACATGACCTTTGTACTTCCATTGTCTAGAAAAAGGAAAGCCAGAAAAAGGGACAGTAATGGGGAAGTTTCTATCAATATAAGGAAGGAATCTTCCAAATCTGAGAGAGGGAACATTTGRGACAGCACAAAGACATTTATCTGAGAACATAACATGAAAGCAAAGGGTACCAGTGCCATTGKCCAGCCAAAGAGACAAATGCCTTAACAATTTTGAAATTGATAAACAAGCCTAGTTATAGGCTTAAGATTAAATTACAGTAAATKATAGCTTGACTGGATGATATGTTAAGTAGTTCACAAAGGGGATGACTATAACWAAAGTAGAGGACTTTGTGGATACAGAGAAGTAGCAAGAGAAAGACCGGATATAGGACACAATTACATATTGTAAAGGAACAATTATATATATGCATACAATTACCAGGAACAGATACAATCACATTCACTACAGAATAACATCAGCACATTTTTATTTTWACTTTGATGTATTTTACATGTTTACTCAGACTGAATACAAATACATATACCTGTTTGTATATAAATATATAAACTTGTATAACATATAATATGTAAGGCACAGCCAGATACATGTAGTGACATAATTTCTTTTAAAATGAATGTCAGTCTTGTATTTGGTAAGCTATAAACAGTTATCCTAGATTTTGGCAAAAGACATGTGYCTGAGCACAGAACTCATCTGCATAGTATCTCCCAAGCCCATGTTTTCTAGAAATGGAATTCTTCTAAGCTAATTCTTCTAAAAAGATTTTTTTCCTTAACCTTTTTCAAAAGTTAGCTAGTACCTAAAATGCTTACATTTAACTGGGAATGTTTTTAATGCTACAGTTTTCACAAGGTCCCAGTTATATGTTCTCACTGTATTTCTATGCTATTGGTTTTTTCCTAATTCCTTACATGCACATTTCATAGTGTACTGAACACTAAACAGAATTATACTAGAAAAATCATAGCTTTAGGACCACTGATGTGGCCTCTTGAGATTGTTTCCTTGACAGTTTGGTTCTTGTGCATTATTTGTTCAGGAAAAATAAAGTTTAATGTRTGACAGTTGGAGATGCCTCCGTAAAATGTTTTTGGTTAGAGATGGAAAATGAAAAGAATCTAGGGAAATTGCATGGAGGAACAAAACCCTARTTCCTGAAGTTTTGGCTATAAAGAATAACATAGCATACTGTATAGCAAATAGTATTTTCTAAGACCATATACCCAGTCATTTCCATTAAGTTGCTCTTCTTTTTTTTTTTTTAATTATTCACTCTATATTAAACAACATTAGCTTAAAAGACTTTTGATTATGTACTCCAAGGAACAAATATTCCAAAGGGAGTATTAAAATATACAATCTGCCTATAAACTGTTCAAGGCATTTTTGTCCTATTTTTACATGACAGCAAGCTACAGATTTGAACATGAAAATCAGAAGTGAAGCAGGATTGCATGTAGGCATTGGGCCAAAACTGAACTGTGAAAATTTAAACTCTTGTGTAGGCTGCAAGATTACTTTCTTGTTGATGGTGTGATTTTCGGACTTGATGTTCCTGCTCACTGTTAGCACAATCTTTATTTCAAGAGGCAATAAATTTATTAAGATGGTGTTTTCTCTAACATTCTTATCTTTGTAAAGGATTTATTGTGTTAAKAGAATACCACGTAGGGCTATTGATTTGCTGAAAGTTCAGATTTACCTTTGCCCTTTCATGATGTTGTCATGTTTTGTTTTAACATTCTCTTGCCTTCTGTTCTGGGAGATACTTTTTCAGGTCAACTGTCAGTCACATGTAGGTCATCACCAGAAAATAGAAACAAAAATTCAAACACAGTGAACACAATGATTTTGTCAAAAACCTGAAAAGTTATAAAATTTCCACAAYATTACCTGGAAGTAATTACATCTTGCATTGAGAGCTCTTTGCATAAAAATTRGTGTTCTGGTGATTATTTATTTACTTAATATTTAGAATTCCATTGAAGTTAATTATTAAGAAAGAGAAGTRTATAAGGGATGTGAGTAAAAGCAACTTTACAGTCTTTATTTACCTTTTCTATTAGAATGCATCTCTTAGTCCTGTGTATAATCTTACTCATTTAATTGAATATGTAGATAAGACTCTGAGCTGAGTCAATAACCCAAAGTTAGTGTCTCTTTGGAAGATACTGCTTAAAAAAAAAAAATCAACACAAAACCATCAAATGCCGCACATATTTACAAGCTCAGTAATTGCTAAAACATTAGTTAGAAAAAAAGTCACATTCAGTGTGATATTGGATAAACCAGCTGCATGATTGGTGTGTGTGAAACATAAGTAAAAACTGTTAGCAGAAATTCCTACTAGTAAAGATAACATGCAGAATTCATTACAGTCTCTCATGGATTTCCAGCAGGTAATGCCTGTGGCCACGTAGATGCACTTTTTTGTCTGAGAGCAAGAGAACATAATCTGGCTTTGAGGTAACCTTTTGAACATCTCTCACATCTCCAGATCTGAGTCCTGACCTGTGCCCCACACCCCATCATCGCCTTTCCTGAGAGCTAGAATCCATTGCTCTGCAGAAAAACTGCTTTAATTTTTTTTTTTTTTTTTGCCCTTTTGGTATTCTTGGTTATGGCTGCATTAGGCACCAAAGTGTTTCTTTACTTCCTTTTATTGTAGATAAGCCTAATTTGATTCACAGTGGGGCAGGACTCTGTGAAAAGTAAAGACAACATTGTTTCTGCGCATCAATGGTGTGTACAAAGGGCTTCAAGGCAAATAGCAGAAAAGCTGTTTTCATTCATTCAATCCTGCACAGCAGAATGTGAGTATTCATGGCAGGCACAGCCACTTTTCAATATATGACTGAAGAGAAACCCCACAGGCAAAGAATATATTCCTTGCTAGCTGAGAACAGAGATCCTAGAGTGATAGGTGCTGCAAAAGGTGTTACGAGTGATAAACAGAACAAGCCAGGGCTCTTACAGAGAAAATAATTACAAAATGTTCATGAGTGGTTATTTCCTATTACGGTTCCCAGCTGTAGTGTAGGCACTTAAGGCTATTCATTGCTTATTGAACATCTTCAGAATGCAGGAACTTCACTGAAATGTGGGCTTTTCCTGATTGCCTAGGAGGGCTTACCCTTTTGGTCCCTGCAATCAATCTCCTTAGGCACTGTGCAATGATATGCCCTTGCTTCAAAAAGCATATATTTATTCAGTAGCTATCAAGAAAAACCTGTGGGACAATTTGCACCTTTCCTTCTCCTTGAGATGTTTAGTTTGAAAAACTGACTAACATAGATAAACAGGTCTAGCAGAACAATGCCTAAGTGAAAATAGAGGTGCCAATTAAGAACAAGAGCCAAACATGAAGAGGAGGAGGCAATATCTTACAATAAGATCTTCAGCAAACAAACCAGAAAACCTCTTCCTGCAAGAGAAACCAGCTACATCAGAGTTACTTTTGTTTCAGAGTACCCAGTACACCTACATGTGAAGTCATGAATGGAATGCATCAATGGGCTAAACMAAAGAAAATAGAACCAATGCAGCCTGTTAAGATGATGAATACCTGTAGAACACTTTTCTGTGAAGTGCAATTCAACAAAGACACCCTGCTGAGAACCTCTGTATTGACAAGGTCTGCTGTGGTGTAAAAYTGAAGAGAAATATGTTCAGACATTTTAAAACCTCAATTTTAAAACTTCCCACTTCCAGAAGAGAATGTCAGTTTTCTGCATGTGCAATACCCTGAGGAAGTGAGTCAGTTTAGCTGTCATTACACTGATAAACTTATCTGAGCAGACCCACACCTACCCACTTCACTACCCTCTCCTTTATGCAAATACCCACAGTCCATGAAGATATAAACAGGAGGGAAGAGAGTGATGTCTGCCTCCACCTTAGTCTATAGATGAAGCAGGAGAAGAGAGCAGTGTGCAAACAACTCATCAGGACAGTGACTGCTCTTCAGCTCCTGTGGCATGGTCTACAGGTCGTTAATGAGATGGTTTTTTGTCAAAGATGGACTTTTTCAGTCACACCTGATCTGATGTGACATTATTTATGCCACGGCACCAGTCATGCTGGCCCTGCCAGCAGACTCCTCATGGTGCAACTCAGGAGATTTGCTGCTGCAATACTACAAAATCAGCAGCTGGCAGAGGTTTTAGCTCAGACAGAGTCATGGTGCTACCTGRGAATAGAAGCAGTTCACATGAAGCAATACATGAGAAAATAATTCTTCCTAAAACTGGGAGTGTGGAAGCATGGGGAAAAAAATTCATGTCAATTGCAAAAAGTTTCATCTGATTTGTAAGAAACTTCATATTCCAAGACTTATCAGCTCAGAGAAAAGAGAATTYACTTCAATAAAGTGCTATTAAAACACTATTAGTTGCTCTACAGATGTGTTTGAATGACAGCCCTGACCTCATCAAGACAAGCTCTAGCACACCCATGAAACAGTGTTTGATTGGTCTACCAAATATAATACAATTTTGCACCTAATCATCTCTAGTATTTCATGCTGACACTCTGGTATGAAGCAGCTGGAAGACTTACACCTCAAAAATAAGGGAAAGAGATGAGGATATTCCAATATGAAACAAAACAAGGTTATCAAGCTCTTTTTTTACCTATGATTACTGATTCGCTGGAGTTTTTGTACTGTCATCGATGATGGATACAATTAATTTTTGCTGTTTTGTATTTATATTGCAGGTTGTCATTTCACTCATTAATCATAAACATAATTGTAATAGAGACAGAAATGTCTTTTCCCAGACATTTAATTCTAAAATACAATTATCCAGGCTTCCTGCTGTTAATGGCAAAGAATTCTAATTACTTCAAAATGAAGCCATTATTCATAAACTTCAGGCTTGTAACACACATGTTTACAGTAGATGGAAATTACCATAGAATTCATCATTGTGGAGCTCTTATTTGCCACAGGCTTATTTAACTACTGTGTTTCTTAGCACTGCCTTTGTCCTATCCCATTAAGGAATGATGAAGTACTCAACTCCCTGTTTACACAGAAAGCTGTGAGCAGAAGTCCTCCTTCACAGACAATGGGCATCCAAATTTTCTGCCTGTAAASAAACTACAGCTGTGCCTTTCTGTTGTAGGAAGTCACTTGAAGTTGGAATTGGCAGTAATTTAATTAGCAGTCACAATTTCTGAATCAAGTAATTCTAACAGTGGTTAAGGTTTAATGAAAATGGAAAATATATGGGGTAATGCAAACTTAGATTTAAGTTAAAAGAAAAAAGKTTGAATTGAGTAATTTTCTCAAATTTTCAAAGACAAATTGTAAAATAAGTGTGTTTCATACATGGTTTGTTTTCATAAAACCATGCTCAAATTTGGAGACCAAATACCACTATTAATTAGCAGGCAAAGGAGATGCAGATAGTACAAGAATATATTGAAAGAAAGGAAGATACCTCAAACAAAAATGCATTTGGACTATGAAGCTGCACAGAAGATGGTCATTCAAGTGGAAGGGAAATTTTTAAAAAATTTTTTTAAAAAAGACTCCATTTGAAGACATACTTCAATAATGAAGGACAGAGAAAATACTGAAGACTTCAGCTTTTGTTTCACTGCATCAGAWGGATCACCAATGCCCTTATAGATATTCAACAAGGCCTGATAAGAGGGAAACAAGGTAAGTTAGGTAGGTACTTCCGGGGCATGGTTGGACCCATTTTAACAAAGTTAACATAGGCAGGAGAGAAAAATCACTGTACTCCTGTCCTCCTAAGGCAGGAGGGAAAAAAAGTGTCAATTTAAGTAACTGCTGAGAAAGTCCAGTTGACTTGACCAGACATTTAGTTTAAAATGCCAAGATGAACCTTATATTCTCTACCAATGTGGAATATGAACCATCCATATCTACTAATGCACTAATTGAGGACATCTCAATTAATGCCAGACATGTGAGTTGGCTACTAAAGAGCCCAACACCTTTGRATTWTTTCTTCCACTGGGCYTCCWCAGCAGAAGGAGCAGTGATCTCAGAGATGTGCACAGAAGCCATATTAAGTTCTCAAATTTTGAAAAGAAAAGGTTGATTTTTGTTAAGTGTACTATGTGTGCAGAATGTCTAATTGTACATGCTGGAATGTGAGCTCATTCATTGCATTTAATCTTTTCCCTTGCTGTGTCCTAGTCWTACCTGACATATCATGAATGATAGGCACATTTTAGTGCTGATTTTACCTTATTTCTCCTTCTGCCTTCACATTCTTATCTTGCTTATCATTCTGAAAGATCATTTTTTTCAGATGAATGGTAACATAAATGATTAAAAGATGTTGRCTRCTCGCATAYTGACATAAATGAGGAAAAATSGCTAAATAACAAGTRAAARSCAGTRAAGRTAAATATGGGATCTTCRTTTTGTGCYTTATTTTAGTGCCTCCCTTTTATAYTTYGCAAAACTTGAAAGGCTRTTAATYRGTAAATGGTGGGGGATTTAYTGTTCCTCAACATTTGTGTTTGTTTTGCATTTTCACATCTAACCAGYAGTTTCAGTGCTGCACATAGTGACAGGCACTCACACAACATTGCAAAGGAATCTGAGAACTATGATTAGGTCAGCCCCCACCTCCCCTGAAATTCATGTGCAGTTTGATTTGTGGGAAATTATTTAGTTCTATTATGTTAATGTCAATCTTCATTAGATTTCCATTACTGACATCTTGATCAATCATGGATGAAGATTAAAAYGGGAGGAAAAATGTGTTAATGTGGTATAGAAATGTTGTACCTTACCAAAATATGTAATCCCACAGCTACACCCTTTTATAACAAGGCAGCACCATCTCTTTTCCAAAATTACTGTTACAGAAAAACCTGGTGTATTTAAAAGGACAGGTTTAAAGCAACTCATAGAATTTGGAGAGTAAAGCCTCCTTTTGAATGTGCTCTGTCTACAGCATTTTTCTGACATATTGCTACCATAGATTACATGTCCTTTTAAAGTTTTGATTGTAAAATAGGAGACTTTTAAAAACACAGCAACATTTAGAGAGATGGCATGTCACTGAGATGTTTGCTCTAAGTGGTTTTATATTACAGGTTTGAGTAGCTGTGCACAGTGCATCAGCTTTAAGAAACCTTAGATAAATGGTACAGATGAAAACATACAAAGTGGAGCAGAGAAGAAGTAATTTTTAAAGTTTATTTTTGGACTAAGCATGTACAGCTTGGCATTCAGCTTGGGCTAAGTTTGAGCTTCAAGCTGGTTATCTTATTTATGTGTTGGGTCTGGCTGGGATGGAGTTAACTTTCCGATAGCAGCCCTTATAGTGTGTGCCTTTTATTTGTAGCTGGGATGGTATTGATAAAACATCTGTCAGCCAGCCAAGTCAACCCACCACAATGTAAAAAGCTATTTGGAATTTTATTTCTGCACCTACATTTTTCAACAATTCTTTTGTTAACAGCTCAGTCTTTAAAACCAAGTTGGTAGCACACAGGGGCATCTATGGATTTTGGTTTTGTTTTTCTCTAAAGACTTGTATATTTAGAGCTCAGAAATGTACCATAGGTTTCATGAAAAATATGAAACAATCACAAGTTGATCCTACATGTATTTGCTTTGGCTGTTTACTTGAATATCTAAATATGGTTAATAAGGTGAGYCTGGGGAAAAGGAAGGTCAGAGGGGAGACCTTCCTACTCTCTACAAATACCTGAAAGGAGCAGGCAGGTGGGGATTGGTCACTTTGCCTAAGTAACAAGGATGAGACAAATGGACTCAAGCTGTGCTAGGGAAAGTTCAGATTGAAAACTGGAAAAATATTTTCATGCAAAGAGGTGCTACGAATTGGCACAGACTGCGCAGGAARGTGGTGGAGTCACCATTTCTGAAAATATTTAAACATGTTTCAGTGTGGCGTAGTTTAGTGGATTTTGCAGTGCTGGACCTGATCATAAAGGTCTTTTACACCTTGAATGATTCCATAGTGCTATGATTCTGCATTTACAGAAAATGGTAGCATGTCTCTACTGTATGTCCCCACCGTAGGCACTATGTCTAAAAATTCCCACACATGAGACATAATGCCCTGGAGATATTATTAGACTCCAGTAGATATGGTAATTAGGTACACGGTTTATGTTTGGACTTGGCTATGCCAGGTTTAAGTTTGGATTTAATGATCTTAAAGGTTTTATCCAACCTAAATGATCTTATGATTCTTCTCTAGTGACCAGTACAAAAACCTCTGCTTTTCCTTCAAAGCAATGAATTTTAAAAGCACTGTGTTCCATACTTTCTCTGGAAGTGCACGAAGTAGGCTATTTTTAATCTTTACCTGTAGTTTTAATTAGACACCAGACTCAGCCTTCACAGCTACTGCATGAAAGCTAAATAAAATTTCACCCTTTCTAACTGATTTAGAGTTTCCATTTAAGTCTTTAAGGTATATTTTTGGTTTTATGACAACGTTCTGAACCTGATTTGGCATTCATGTCTCTACAAATTTTAGCAACTTCTAGTAAGGTTCCTTCACTGTTTAATCTCTGACAACATTTTTCTTTAATCCACTGTTAAAACACTCCCCACCTCTAACATATAAAAGTTCTTCCTGCAACAGTCAAAACCCCAAAACCGGTTGCCGCAAGTCAACGTTCTGAATGTTATTTATTGCTGTTATCTCCAAAATTATGATCTGGAAATATGATTGGTTAAAATCAAAAGTTAAAATTGCAATTTAAACTTATGATTGAAATAAAAAATTAGATACCACTTCAGATGGAATTATTTGATTTTAGGTTCTTGAAATAATATTCAAGTTAATGAATGGCTAGACTAAGGAAATGAGTGGTAATAATAATAAATAATAATAGAATTAATAATAAYAACAGTCAATCTATTGCACATTATCACCTCGTGTGGACTTAACTAGGGTGTCCAAAAGCCAYACTTGGTTTTGTCTGTATTTCAAACCCTGTTGGAGCTTACAGACCTAGCACCTATTGTTTTATAAAGACATAGGTAGTCACAGGCGTGGGACTGGAACTAGAACATCTCACTGACAGTGTAAATGACATAACAGCCATGCTACAAATTCATTTCTTGGAGTCTGGCTCTCTATTTTATTTAATATTTCAGCAGCCTAAGCTGAGTGAACTGGAAAAACGGTGGAGATTGATAGCCCTCTCCCTCCTCTCAGAACAAAGCCTGGCACAAGCAGGAGTTGAGAGAAGCATTGGAAGTCTGCTGCTGGGGGAAAGGAACCTTCTCCTTCAGACAGGCTTCTGAAAATGTTTTTTCTGAGTCTTTCCCACACAAAATTACTCAGTGAAAGAATTCCTACTTCATGAAAAACGTTGAGATTATAGCAATTGCATTTCTGGCTAAAAACATTTTCACCRAAAGTGCTCTCAAACAAATTATTGCTCTCCACACAGTTGTTATAAACTTGACTCTAGACTTTTTTCTTTTTTATTTTTTGTGAATATGTAGCTTTCATTTAGAAATTTATGATACTGTGTGTGATTCTATCCAGTATTATAAGCAACTGAGACACTTTACACATATCATTGACTTTATTAGCAATTCTTATTTATTCTTTTTCAGTAAACAAATAGCTGAATAGGAAGTTCCCAAATGTTGTGGTTGTTGTGGGTTTTTCCTTCAGTCTATTTTAAGGTACTTCAGAAGCRTCATAACAAAAATCTTTAGCAGTCTCATGATCAAGTGACTTGAAAAACTGAGCATGGTTTTAATTATGCTCCTCCTGAAATTTATCAGATTTCTTAAACACAACATAGGAAAATAGGAAAGTCTTATTSATATTAAAGGCTTTTGTATTCCTGAGGGTGGATGTTTTCTATAACTTTCTGCAGAGCTTCTATCCTCAAATTTCATGGAAAACAGCTTCCATTTTCTTGAGTTTGTGTCTTTTGCTGCCTCTGTATAAAGCTCTGCCTCTTAAAAAGGAAGCAATCTCTGTCTGCATAAAGCCAAGATCTTTATCTCTACTCCACTGGAGCTTTGCCATTTCATCCCTGTTGGGGATCAGCTTTCAGATTTGTAACCTGAATTGAATAGGACATGATATGTGTGCCCACAAACTTTTAAATCCTTTCTACTCTAGGAAAAACACAAGTTCATTTTGAAAATCCAAACATATTGTCCATTTAGAGGATAGGAGACACAAATTTGTGCCTCTGCTTTACTTTTGTCAAGACAAAAATAATTTTGAACTTTGAAAAAAATGTGTTTAATAAGCAATGTTATACAGATGTAGAAGTACATACATACAGAAACATMCATGAACAAATATATGGAAAGTAATTTCTGAAATATTTATATTCTTCCTAGAATAAAAAGGCTTCAGGGAACATTAATGTTCCCAACATGAATATGGAGCTTAGATATTAAAATTCATGAGGACCTGTCAAGTGAACTGATGCAAGCTCTATTTGCCAGAAATACATGATGACATTGCAAGCTGGCAAAGATGAAAGCAGCTTAAGAAAGYTCTTCTTGGTGCTATTTCATCCCTCTGAATGTCAAACAAGCTGTCTTTCACCAATCTGGAGCTGCACGCAGAGCGCAGTTCTGTGTTATTTGGTGAAGGTGTTCTCCTGAGCGCAGGGGATGAGCCTCCTTCCCTGCTTCCCAGACACCAGACGGCCTAGGTTTAGGAATGACAGTAGACTGCCAACCAAATTCTGTATTTACTCAAACATACGTTGTCTTCTCTTCCAGATGACTTGCAGTGAGATTTAACAGGCGCCATCCATATGTTCACATTCATATTCCACACAATACTTGCACGGAATATCWGCAGGTCCCTCTCAGAAAGCTCTAAATGGCTTCCCTAACAAAGGAGGAATTAAACATTATAAAAATTACCTGACAGAGCCATCATCCTACTAACAAGACTTTATCAATGTAAGAATTTGATGCAAAGATCTACTCAACCATGTGGCTGTCATGGTGACCAATTTCAATTGGGGATCATTTAGAGTTAATACCTTGCTGGGGAAGTTTATTTAAAASTAGTTTAAAGTCTACATCTTTGTTACTAAGAAAGTTCTTACAAAAATCAATAAATTGCTATTCTCTGCTGCAGCAAATACTGAGCATAACATGATATATTATGTGCAAACATCTGKAATATCTGAATTCATTGATGGTAATGATGCTGGACTGGAAAACCTGGAGTATTTTTAATATAAGTTTCATTAAGTTAAAKTATTACTTCTCTCATCGAGAGATTTTACTCTTTTGTTTTCATGCAGTGAACCACACTGAAATTACTTTTTCAAAGGCCTCAAGTTATTTCAAAAATTTCTGGGTAGCGTTTTTCACTGAATACTAACTAARTACTTGAATGAACCATTCTCTGAAGAAGTCATTCTGAGACACAAATAAGAACTTTTTCCTCTTTCTGTTTCTTCTAAGTATTCAGTTACACTGAGAATTTCAGATCACTCATCTGATTGTACCAGCAGCCTGGGTTAGCAGCTTTTCTTTTCCCTGTAGTTGATGATCACAGGTAAATTTTATGGCCAGTGGAATACAGTTTTAAAGAACCTCACTATGCTGGGAAGCTTATTGAAACCTTTAATAAAACTTGATGCTCTCTCAATGCAGGAGAGAATTCTAAATAAGAAAGCAAATATTTTTAAAGGGTTATAATAATGAAAAAAAAACAAGGAATGGATATCTGATAAGATGAATGGCTGGGGCTGAGGGCATGGGTCTCTTTTGTCATCTCCTGGAATACTGGTTAGTCATATTAGATCATTTTCAGTGTTTCCAGGTCCCTTTTGATATGACTCAGAAAAATAGTGGTCACTGAATTTATCCACCTTATATGTGAAAAGTTAAGAATTCCTTTTGWAAAAAATTATGTCTGACCTATAAAAAGGAGTAGTGGAAAATTAGTTTTACTTAACAAAGTTAAGTCCCTTATTCCCCAGCATGTCAGCTATCATTCACATTTATGGAATAAGAGAGGAGTCTGATGTCCTCAGCTTATTCTCATTCTTACCAGTTTAAACTTCAACAGYTATAACCCTGGTTTTGAAATCTATAATACAAAAATTGTATAGGYAAGCAAAAGTCCTTTTCTTGGAGCAAACTTTCRTGTGGCAACRTGTGACACTGCCAATSACSTTTCATAAGAGAATCATCTTTTRGGTTGTRCTGSAAGTGAGGCAGACCATAWTTGCACAYGAAACAATAAACAGCAGAAARKAYYRATTAGCCCTTACATAAAACAATGTAAATAAATACATAAAAAGCAAAATGTGCTTTGGTTTGAATTCTGTGGCATTTGCAGATGTAGGGAGGAGACAGATGCCACGGACAAAGGTGTCATATAAAGATGGCAGTGGCAGTGAAGTGTTTACAGTTCGTATTGCAGACATGAAATGAATATGATCAGGAAAGAGTGATGGAAAGGAGAAGCAAGGAAGACAAGTGGAACGACACTGAACTACTCACACACTGCTTTATCACCTCCAGATTGTTTGGATAAACACAGATACACACATGTGACCACAYTCYCATGTAAACAYTTATATATGTSTATAAATRCAGATATGTAYATTYAGGTATGTATACATACAGGTGTGTRTTCRATTCAGAGATACAAARTAATATATTCTGTGTTTTCTCAATAAATCTATTTTTGTAATACGAGTATTTATCTGTGTGGCTCTTTCATACAATAGTACTGGAGAGCTACATGTACAACCATGGGACTTTGTGTCCAGCTGCAGGCTTTTAWGTATTTRAAAATTAGGTGTCACAGTTACATTTAAAATTTTCACAAACAGGGAAACTTTGTCTAAAGCAGCAGAAC
Organism: Malurus melanocephalus; assembly: GCF_030028575.1. Classification (NCBI taxonomy): domain Eukaryota; kingdom Metazoa; phylum Chordata; class Aves; order Passeriformes; family Maluridae; genus Malurus; species Malurus melanocephalus. The sequence continues at coordinate 4,138,917 of NW_026623255.1, forward strand.
TCATGCTTAGTATTTTACAGATGAATAAAGAAGCAGCAGAAGGTGTTCTCTTTCAGGTCSATTTCTTTCCAAGAAGTGTTTCTGCCCCAGTAGTTTTTCTTATAAAATCAACTGACATGGCATCTTGAAAACATGCTACCTCTGCACATTTACTTGGATTATTTAGCTGCTTGATGTTTCACTCTTAAATGGAGTTTTCAAGCAGAGAACAATATTATCCAAAAGTTGAAAGTAAAATGCTTTTGCGTCTTCCTTATGACCTAGAAAGTCATCAAGACTTCCTTTCATGAAGAAGCAGCCTTTCAATGTCATGTTACTGAAGGATCTTGATTGTCATTTTACACATGTCAACCATCAAGATTTAACCAGAATTGCAAATAAACCCCACAGAACTGCTCACTGATTCCCTTCATGGCAGGATGGGAAGAGAATCAGAAGAGAAAAAGCAAGAAAACTTGTAAGTTGAGGCAAAGATGATTTAAKAGATAAAACAAAAGCCTCACACACAAGCAAAGCAAAACAAGACATTCAATCACCATTTCCCATGGGCAGGCAGGTGTTCAGCTATCCCCTGGAAAGCAGGGCTCCATCATGCCCAATGGTGACTTGGGAAGGCAAAAGCCATAATGTTGAACATCCCATCCTTTTTCCTTATTCCCCAGCTGAGCATGATACCATATGGAATGGAATTTCCCTGTGGTCASCTGGGGTCMGCTGTCCTGGCTCTGTCCTCTCCCAACTCTTTGTGCACTCCCACCCCTCTGCTGGGTGTGTTGGGGTGAAAGGCAGAAAAGGYCTTGACTCTATGGAAGCACAGCTCAGCAGTAATGAAAACATTCCTGATGATTCCAGCACAAACCCAAGTCACAGCCCACACGAGAGAGAATGCAAAAAATTGGCTCTACCTCAACCAAAACTAGCACAGCAACCAGGTTGGCTGCTGTTGACTGAGTTTTTCTCTAAGTTATGCAGTTTGGAAAGAGGCTTCAGTGCATGTGTTCATGCAGATATATGTAAATCATTACTCTGGCTTTCTAGGATCAGAGAAATGTGTTACTGTGCTCCT
>NW_026623255.1:4140072-4149789 GCF_030028575.1 Malurus melanocephalus
ATTACTCTTAAATTTAGTTTCATTAATAGCATAACATTTCCCATAGATTTGACCCAAGCTGGCTTCTGTTACAGAAAGTGTCATAGAATTCAGACTATAAATCAAAATATATATTCCCATTGCAAAATAGATATTGCCACGGGAAGTGTGATTCAGCAGGCAAGTCTGGGTGTGCATGCCATGACTTGGCTGACTGGGACCCACCTTCTTTTGAATGAGCGGGCACTGATCCTCCAATGGGGAATTCTCCAGTGATCAGGACAAGATAGGACCTTGGAGAGGGCCATCTTGGTTCTGCAGCTTTTGGTGGGTTGAGAACAAAATCACTAAAAGTTCTCAAGACTGATTGCAACATGCTGGCAGACAGCCCCCATTTGTTGACAGCTTGGCTTGGGAATCATGTGAATTGTGAGTCTTCCTTGTTAACTTCATCTTGCCAAGCCAGTGCTGGCTTAAATAGCAGAATTTTATACTTTGTGTGTGAAGTAGAGGGCAGGAAGGAATTTAGAATAAATATTTCTATTTAGGATGATGGGACCCCTAAGTTCTCCTTATTTTTCATGGGTTTTAACTGAAAGAGCTTATGTGCTGGATGATGCAGAWCTTCCTAGGTCCTTCAACTCATCCTAGTTGTCTAAATATTTTCTATTCCATATAAGAAGCCTGTGTAATCTGCTCTATAGTGTCAAAAATTGATAAATTATAGAGATAATAATCCACCTATGACTGTATATTTCAACATTTGYCAGTCATGATCTGTTAATTATCATTGTTTGCTTCAATTTTATAATAAATAACTGTTGAATGAATTTTTGGCAAGCATTTAAATAACTATTGTATCATGGAATTCTTTTTACAGCATTTCTAGAATTCACATTGCTATCACTTGTTATTAAAATGTCAATCCCCCTTCTTTTGTCATGAAAAATATCTCTCAGTTAGAATAGAGCTATGATTTTCCTACAGAAATCTGATGTAAAAACCAATTATTTATCACATGCTGGTTTAGAAAAAAAAAATGCATAATAGCAGAGGTCCTGGAAAAGAAAGAGACATTTTTAACAGAAAAACAAAATAAAATCACAATTCAAAATTGTTTGAATTTTGGTAGAAATAGTTTTCCTTATAATATAAAATCTAGTGTTATGTATTTAGAACATGAAAGCTGACAGCTTTGCTTATCAGTCCCTTCAAATGAATCATAATTTTTGTGTGATAATGTTGAGGAAACAATTTTCTCAAACCACTATCATAGACACATTTGTAAAATGAATTAAATTAAATTGCTTTACTTCCATGGAAAGCTAATTCAGTATTGAGAGGACTTTTGCATAAAACTGTGGCTAAATCTCCTGCAAATAAGTAGAAGAAATGCATTTTCAGTTTAAMCGGTTTTCAGTACAACAAAGTGTATATTCAATTTAAATACATTCTCCAACAAATTATTATTCCATACCATTATCTGTGCTGAGYATGGATCCAGTAGTCATGTTGTTTTTATGCAGTAATATAATGTTATAAAATGTATTTGATGGCTAGATTATCTTTTTGATCACTAAGCAAACAAGAATTAATCCCAAAAGTTTAAATATAATCCTAACCATATTTTAATTTTGCTATGAGTAAACCAAATGAATGCTTTCCAAGCAAAAATATGGTTATCAGAAAAAGCATTTTTCTGCTTAAACATTTGACAGCAATTGATCAACTCTTAGAAAATGCTTTCATCAAAAATTTCCCTCTTTTCCTGGTTAGGAAATGCCAGGGTCAAGAAGAGTCATAGCAAGAAGGAATATAGGAGACATTGGTATGTCAAAGATATGGATATTTGAACATTCTGTACTGTCTTCCATCTGTCTCACTGTGAACTGAGAAATCACAGCTACAGTAATTTCAGTGTTCTAAGTAGATCTTAATATGCTTTAGGTGAACCCAGAAAAGAATGAGGTGTTAGAACAGTAAAAAAAGACAGCTCATTTCAGACACAAAACAGACACTGGGAGCAGACAGCAAGCAATCAGGAGGAAATACCAGCAGCAATTCACATTAAGGGGAAYGAGATTCCATGGCATTATGAGCACAATGAAAGAAAATTGTGCAAAGAATGGTTATCAACATATTAAGTTTAAATACAGAAAGAGCACCAGTAATGAGGCTGAGAGATGTGCAGAGGTGTTTGTATYGGTTTATTCTTCTCAGCCTTTTCTTCTCTCTATAATGCACCTCTTCATTAGTAATTAGAATCATAAACTCTCAGGGAAATTGCATATAATGGTTCATGTGTTCTTAGATAAAGAGATAATAAAATTTCCAGCATAAAATCTTCAGAAAACTCCAAGCCAGGACAAGAAGGTAAAGGTGAAGAGGTGCTGAGAGGTAAAATATCTACCTGTARCTGACATGCTGTTTTACAGAGCTTTATCATATAACAATGATAATGATAACTACATAAAATTAGTCCAGCTATGAGATCTGTTAGCAAAAATTTAATTTTAATTAAATGGTAATTKTAAACAGCACTCAAATTTTCTGAAGGCCTTTATGTGGGCAGGTAAACAAAGTAGTCAGTTTTCTGATGTCCTCAGTAAAACAGATTTTAAAATCATCAAAATCCACATAGGAGCTCCATTTAAAAAAAAAAAAAAAAGTTAGCTAACTTTGCTGCCTAAAAACTTACAAAACCTAGTAAGAAACTGCAAATCCAGTAGGAAGAGTATCCTTGCTGAATTTTTTTGCACATCAAATATTCTAAGAGCAGACACTAGCAATGTCTTGACCTTGTATTATTGAAGTAAAGAATCACTTCACYGCTGGATTTGTAAGTGTTCACTGTGTTCACAGAGCAGTGAAACATAGAAGAACTGGCAATTAAATGCAGAGAAAYTAATTTAAATAATTAAATGGGATAAAATTAGAAAGAAGTCAGATGATACTAGAATAAAACAAGATGCCACACAAAAATCCAGTCCGTCATTCTCTTCTACAGAAAGAGTAAACATCCGGCTATTGCCTTGTAATGTGTAGTAGGACATGAGCATGCTCAAGAAAATAAAATAGTAAAAGGGAAGTTAGCCATCTGCTTGCTATTAAGCAGGAAAGAACTGGCTTTCAAACAGCATAAAATTATGGACCATCCTCTGGTTCCCTATTCCTCTCCCTCCTATAAAAATCKCACATATAAAAACACCAAAACACCACAATGTGAGCTACTTTCACACACAAGTGGCAAGCAAAAAGTGCACATCATAATGGAAATTATGGGYAAAATAAAGAGGATAAATGTAAATGCAGAATGAAAAATAATCTCATTGAAATTCCTGGAGTGAGTTTCTGTCTCAGACTAGACACCATGTCAGAATAAGTCATGGCTTGGAGAGATCCAGCCAGCACTAAGACAGTCTACCCAATAGTAATAATTGGAATACAGATATACAGAAACATAAGAGAAAAAATGTGAAGTTAATGTTTAATTTCAGASACTTTGGAGCAAAATTTCCATCAGTACACATAAAAATCTTCTCCTTYGCAAAAAAAAAATCTCCAAATTTACAAAATTGATAGCTACTCCTGCTCACACAAACAGTTTACTACMGGCTGAGCTAGAATCCAGATACTTCTGAAGTCTGGGAGTTAAAATAATTTTGACTAGAAAAAAGAATCTTTCTTCTTCCTGGGAAGAGGAGATTAGCAGCTTCTAGGGCACTGAAAAAACCATACTTTATGCTATAAACATATTCTTTGGAACAGGAAGTGTAAAATTTTTTTTTACATTTTCAGGTGTGAAATATTAGGCACAGTCTCCTATTCTCCTGGTGAATATGGTTCTTAGCTCTGAGTTTTATTTTTTTATTGTGAAAGTGGGAATAAAATGACAGGCTTGGAGAAGAGGGGAACTAAACCCAACAATTACACTTTTTCCACAGATGCTTTCCACTAATTTCTTAAGACAAGAATCAATTATTCTGAACTATTTATCATAGCACAAGTATGTTCTGCTTGAGCCCAAGTATACAGTTTGGGCTTCACCAGCCAAAAGCCTTGGGAAGGTCAATGGAAGAACTCCAAAGCTGCTTCTCTGAAACATTATCTAGTGCCATCTCAGCAGGGCTTGTTAATATGTATGTAAAGCCACGAGCAAAATAAGCAATTTACTAGAGCAACTAACAATCAGAACAACAAAAATACAATGGTCCCACTTTTACAGTCAGGAAAGAGCAGCTTTGTTGCTCTTTTGGCTGCTGTTTCAATAGTCMCTATCTTATGAGGAAGAGGAAAGAGCAAACACAGGCAGGAGGAAGGGGATGGCAAATTGTGCTAAAGTGGCAGGGACATCTGCAGAGTGCTGTAATAGACTGTGTGGTTTCATCACCTTTGTAAGATGATGGGATGGGAGCTTGTGGACATTTTTCCGTGCACCAGGGGAGTTTTATGTTAGACATTAGAAGGAATTTCTTCACAAAACCAGTGAATAGATGTTGGAATGAGCTGCCCAGGGAGGTGGAGGAGTCACCGTCCCCGGAGGTGTTTAAGAAGAATGGACATGGCACTGAGTGCCAGGGTTTGATTGACAAGGTGGTGTTAGGCCATAGGCTGGACTCAATGATCTCAAAGGTCTTTTCCATCATAGTTGATTCTGTGATTCTGTGCTTCACTCTGTACTTTAGATATCTTTACATTCAGATTCACCAGCCAGGAGAAGTTCTGCTGTGCTTATTAAAAGTACCACTAAATGAAAATCTAACTGCTCTGTAAACTACATTGGAGACTCGGCTCTCTATCTGTGGTAATTTTGCAATTGATAGCACTTTAGCATAGACAATTTCCAAACTTATTTAGATATTAGGATATCCAGCACTGCATTTTTTTTATTGTTAAGTCTGTACAAATACCATTATTTGATAGCAAGAATCCACACTGGTAAAATACATGAGCTCCTCTCTCATGAATGCTAGTTTAAGCAGTTTCTGGGTGCAAAGTTTCCATATTTCTAATAATGACACATAGAAACTTGAATTTCAGATCTCAATAGTACGTTCAGTAGAAGCAGCAATTAGGAAAAAGAGAACAGATCTCCTGTGAAATAACAGAGACTGTGAACATGGGATCCCTATGGTTTTCTTTTTGCTGTCACTTTTCCAAKCTGAACTGCAGTTTAATGAGACCAGGTTTAATTTTTAGACATGAAATCTGATTCAGCTAACTGATCAAGGAGTCTATGTCTTATCTTCCCAGTGTCCCATTTGGGAAGCCAATCAATCAACTGTTATTACATTGCACACATTGAAAAGACATTGAGATCATTCTTTAGTCTCTTAAACTTATGCAGCAAAAGCTAGGGATGCCAGATGTACCAAACAACATTTTTTTTTTTATCTGGGTCTTGTTTGTCTCAGGTTCATTTTAAAACTCCACATTTTTCATAAGACTTCAAAATGAAAATCAATGTCAACAGAAAAGGGAGTTAAATTCATATCTATAAMTTCATTTAAAACTTATGATGGTGAGCGAGGTTTGCTAGCTAAATTGATGGGAAAATGATGATCTTTTTCATGATACATCTCTTGCTAAAATTTTCAAACTTTTTATCAGGTTGCAGTACAATATTGTTATTGAAGAAGAGAAGTAAGCTGCTGAAGTCCTTAATATTTTTTTATTGTGAGGTTCAATAGCTACAGTGTCTGTATTACGCCTTGGTGATGTATCATTGCTGCTTCCATTAAACCTAATTCATTGGCACTGCATGTAAAATCAATCTTTTTTTAAGAAGTAACCCTCTGAAAGCCTTTTGTAAAATCCTTCTGTTATATGATTTTTTTTTAAAAAAAAAGGAGATGGAAAAAATACATTGAAGCTGGAGCCAGAGCAAGATGTTTGTGTGACATCAAAACTGATGGGCAAATCTCTGTGGGTTAGGAAGCTTACTAGTTTCTAACTGTTTAAGTGTCAATAACAAATGAATCTAAAAATCACTRTTGATCCATTGTGCAGCAGCAAGTCAGCTGGAATGTAACAGAAAACAAAAAGAAAGAKRATTGGAATSCTTWCGAAATGTCTTTGATATTTGCTGTATTTGCCCTTCTCCTGCCAAGTGAAAGCAATGAATTCACCTGATGCAAAGCATAGTTACCAGAAGTATAAAAAAGAAAGTTTTACAGACTTTAAGTAGGTGCACGGTGGAATTTAAATGGGAATGACAATACTTTATGTATTATCTGTGGTGCACCAAGAATGRATGCCACACAACAGTGATTTTCCAGTCTGGGAGTTGTAATTAATCCTTAGAAGAAATTAAAAGTTCATTATCCTCTCCTCATAGTACAGAGGCATCAGCATTTCATTGCAGCTGGATTAGTTGATTTGGAAACCATAAAATTCTTTTCTATGGAAATACAAACCAAAATGTTCTCTTTAAATGATTATTTTATAGTAGGCAATAACAAAGACAAACTAGTGCTCCCCCTTACAACACCCTGATTTTAGTCGTTTATTACTTTKCCAAACTTCAATTGATTAGGTATAATTTCCCAAGCAATGTATCTTCCAATGTTGCTTTTGTGCTGCTCTTGTTTTTGTTTCCCTTTCTGGATGATCTAGTGTTGATCTAGCATTTTTTTACGGAAAGAACTGAATTAATTTTGGTTTAAATTTATAATTTAAATGGGTTTACCATTAAAAAAAAAWTWAAGAAAGACAACCTTATTTTACTTTTTTAATGAAGGGATTGTTTTCTTTGTGCAATCCATCATGATTGCACATTTGTGCATTTTCTTGTATTCACTCAGAAATTTAAGCCACTCCTGTGCAACTCCTTCAAAGTCTGACAACAAAGCAAGTTTATGTTTTTCACAATATTTCACACTGCACTTGCTTAGTAGAATTTCTATCCTTCCCATTTTCTGATGGCAGGAGGTAATAGTCATAAAATTTGCTCAGSATGGTGTAATTCCTAAATGTTCAGAGATTTCAAAAAGGTCATATAAAATAAGTGAGTACCTTGTACTGTTCCACTTCTGCTAAACCCTTGCATAAAATCAATATTGATTGATTTTATTGTACTGTCATGAAAATACATTCTTTAATGTCCAAGCAAGATCGAGATATTTTGTTCTCTGATGAACCRCAATTAGTCCATTCAGGGATAGATTAGTAATTCTATATTGGATGGATTTAAATCATGAATACCTTTATGCTACATTAATAAAAAGTTATTGATTTCACCCAGTTGATTCAGGGTCTTATTAAAAAAGCAGCATCAGTGTAAAACTCTTTTGTAACATGTATTCACAAAACAAAATATTAACATTTTGAAAGACAAGTCTAAGTCTACCATCTTCTAACTTTTACGTGGTTAACTTTGCAGACTTAACAACCACTGTGATTATTTTTATCTAGACAGCGATACACAACAGTGATTCTCCAGATGTCAAACAGAACAGCCTGAGTAAAGATGAATGGAGCTATTAGTATTGAATCCAACAGAAGAGAGTGTAAAAAAAGAACAAATTTATTGGACTCTTCTGCAAAAACAAACAAAAAGGATCCATGAGGCTTGGGAAGAAGAAACCACTTAGAGTAAGTGGAAATGGATATTGTATTAGAGACAGATGAAAAAAAATAAACAAAGCAAGTTACATACTACTTCTATATGCTGTAAATAAACTTATACAAAGGTTTATCCCGACTATACAGCAAACCATCATTTCCATTTCATTTATGGATCATTAAAATTCCTTTCTGCCTTCAGAGATAAGGGAGAAAGTAAGTTTTCAGAAACTACACACCTCGAAAGAGAAGAAGCAGATCCACGGCATCTGTGCAGTCCAGCTCTGTATTTTGGGCTCTCTCAAATCTTTTCAATGCAATGGCCAATCCTTTTTGTTGTAGTCTAATGGGTTTTGACAGCTTYGTGCCTGGAAAACAGGAAAACTCCAGCAGCATATCTAAGCACTAGGCCTGCATTCATAAATTTTCAATAGACTTCTTAAGCTTTAAGCCATGATTGATTAATATTACTGCCTTTTGACATTCAGAGTCAGTTTACCACTTAAAAAATAAACAGAAAAAAAATACCAAAAGGGCACACACACAAATAAAACCAAACAAGCAACCAAAAAAAACATCCCCTATTCCTTTCTTTTAACCCCTCCCTTTTCTTTCTGCTTTCYCCCCAGGTGCCATAGTCAACCTGAAATTTGTCAGCCTAAGTCAGTCCTGCAGAGTTGGCACAACCCCACCGGTACTCGGGAGGCTGCCAGATGCAGATTCCATGGGCAATTGCACCTGCAGTTCCTAATTGTCCTTAGAGYTGGTTACGCATCTATAATGTCTTTAAAGAGTTTGCAAGGTGAATTTAGCAACTTTGGGTGAGCTGTTGCAATGCAAAATTAGTGGACTTGATGAAGCACATCCCTTTTCTCAATCATGACCTGTGACATGGGGGATCTCAACTCCCAAAGTCTTTTCAATTTGCAAGAAAGTGAATTAAAATTGAAGGTCAAATTTCAGTTGCTGGTTGCTGATAGACTCACGCAAAGAGTAATAGGCAGGGCACCTGGARATCACAGCTTCTTCTCTGCCTGAGTTTCCAGCACATGATTTCACTAAATTGCAGTGATTCTTCTTCCTCAAGCATAACTGAGTGATCTCTTRTTCTGATGTCAGTGATAACCCATGGACAAGCTTCTTTTGTACAGTTCTTCCCACTTGCTCCATGGTGGAAAAATCCCATATATCAGAAGAAGTAAAAGAGAAGCAATAAGTAAGAGATTTTCTAGAAACAGTATAGGAAAGGAAAAAGAAACCCTGTGAAATGCTTAAAGTTTTCTCTCTTTCCAACGTTTATTTTGCATTGTCAAGCAAGGGGGGAATATTTCCTTGGTCATTTATCTGACCTGAATTAMAGTCATGTGGAAACTTTCATAATAATGAACAGATTTTTCTGGTGGCAGAGATGTTGATATAGTATGTGATTTCAACAACTGAGTGCCCAGTGAATTAAAGATGAGAAACCACAATAGCAAGGCAAGAGGTTTTTTGCATGTATCCACTGACATATTAACCTTAGTTAAAATTTTTCTTATATGTGGAGACAAATTGTAAATGAAAATTCTTGCATCTGTGTTATAAATAAGATACAATTTTCTTATTGTATCACATTTACACGTCTCAAAAAACAGGATGAATTGGAAAAATATGCTGGTAAATAAAATATTTTTATACACGTCTATACAATATTAAAAATACCTTTATGAAAAAAATCTGTAAAACATTGGTATTTCAGTTCAAATAATGATTTTAGGTATTAAAATGGGACTTCCAGTTTTGAACTGATATTGCAAAAGCAATATTGATTCACACTGCAGGTGAAAGAGAAAAATCGGTTCTGTTTTCACAACTGAAACATTATACAGGTTTTAAAATTGGTATTGCTTCCAGAAATAAACACTTTTGTTAAAATTGAGCTTTCTTGATCTGAATGCTGTCAGTTAATTCAGACGGATTTAGATCTGAGCTTTTCAGCAGCAGAAAACACCAGCTGRTGTTGCCCTTGTAACTCTTAAGGAGGGTTTTGGTTTACTGTTGGTCCTCGCCTGAGGAAAGAAGTCTCTGAATAATTTTTTAAACAACATAAACCTTTACAAGATCAGAATGTGTTATGGTATTTGAAACWTAATTTTAAGACTTTAAAAAACTCATTGACTTTCAGAACATTCTCTC
>NW_026623255.1:4150219-4184559 GCF_030028575.1 Malurus melanocephalus
TCATGCCTGCTTCTATGGGTGCTGTTAAGTTTTGAGTGGAAGTGCCCGAGTATAATTGTAATGTTTATAGTTTCACATTTGCACTTGCACATGACAGACAATCAATAGATCCTGTGTGACCATGTAACCAAATATTTCTTCTTCTGTTATCTCACTGCAGCAGGCTTTGAAGGAAGGCACTTAGCTATTAATTTCCCAAACAGTAAATAGRCTACCAAATAGCTGCAGAATGCAATTAGTTTAGATATAGTGCAATGGACAGTTTCTCAGTCAAAATGACCATTACCCACTAACTTTTGCTAAATTCCACCAGGAATTTAGCAAAAGACTACAAATAATCTGATAGTGTTTCCTACCACACCCTTCAATTGTCCTGACAGAACTTGCCATGTTTGTATTTGGGGAAAATGGTCCTTGATGGCCACGATGTACTCTTAACACAAAACTCTTGAAAAACTGTTGAAAGGGGCCATGAAGTGAGTGGGAGAATCCTGATTTGGGCTTTAGTTTTCTCGTGCAAATAGTATCACTTTAAATATGTAACAGACATTCTTTTAAAAAGCACCAGAAGAGCAAACATAAATTAAAATATTGTTTCCATAGCTAAGGACTGGGAAAAGAAAGAATAATTATTCTACAAATAAAACAAGCTTTCAATATCTAATGGCCACACTAACCAGGCTCATCAGAGACAAATTTTATTTCTGAAACACACTAGAATCATTCCTTCCCCTGGACTGGTATCAAGATCATTTTTTTATATTTATTTTTAATTGGTTTGCTTTTCTTTATTTTACTTAAAACTTTTATGTACTTGTAATATCTGTAGAATGAAACTACTCCTATGATAGAAAACTTCAAATTTGTTTGTAGCATTTATGGAGATTTTCTGCTTAAAGAAAGTTTGCTAAACAAGCAAGATTCCTCAGTTTATCAGATTTAGGCTTAATGAAAGTCTTGCAGAAGAAACAGCATATCACCATGTAATTAAAGACAGTATGATAATGCATTTACACAAAGAAGAGTTTGGATGCAAATTAGGTTCAAACATTTTTAATCTTGATGTTATTTAATTCTTGAGTGCTTATCATTGTAAACTCAAAATGGGCTTTTATGTTTATATTTTTCACTGTCGTGTACTACATTTATGTGAGTGATTAGCACAGTAATGATTTGTGGATCACAGCCCTTGAAAGCCAAGTCCGCTGAGGACTAAGAGCACAGAGGGTGGTAACTGACTCTATCCATCCTCCATTTTTCCACCARGATTTAAGATGTAATCACTTCAGAAGTGACAAGTGTTACTGAAGCATTCTTTGCTATTATTAGCAAGGTTGGCTGCCTGGTGTCGTACTTTGTTAGCAGGATATCTCTCACTCTCTGGGAATTATCCTAAAACCAACCAGGCAYGTTATAGGACATTAGGGGATGATGTTGTGCATTACCTAGGGATACAAATGTGTGATACCTTGTTGAACACTATAAGAGAGATGGTCAATATGACAGTAATCTTGGATTGATGGATTATTTTCTRTATCACTACATAGATTTTGGCTAATAGGATGATGCTGGTGAAAGCAAGCAGCGGAGTAACAGTGGCCACAACAGCCTTAAAACCAACACTCAYAGGTAACTACAGGGCAACTGAAGAAACCAGCAATCAAAAAACAGTTTAAGAGTGAGCTGACCCTGGGAGAGATTATGATCTAGAGTGAGCTTTTAAATGAGATATTCCTCAAGAACAAAAAGAAAAGGGGATTGTAAGGTAAGTGGTTGTGAAGTCTGAACATTAGTCTTAGAAAAAAAATAAATGTTTGCTAAATAACTGCCTGAAAGTGGGAATGTGTTTGTCTTTTAGAAAAATCTTTTACTTCTAAATGCAATAAGATTCTGGTTTGGAAGTGTCATATTGAGGAGTAATAGATGTCTCACTCTCTGGAGAAGTGCAAAGACAAGTGGTACAATCACYGTAAATGCACAGACTGTCATGACCTACTTCAAGAAAATTATATAATTCTGTGTAGATCTGGCTCATGGCATGAGGCTTAGGTAACAATCACCAAAGTTGAGKGGCTTAGAAATGAACTGCAGCTGACCCACCAACCTTGACATGAAGTTCAGAAAAATCTCCTTTCAGCATGGGCTGGATTTGACCTAACAAGCTAGAGGTGAAAGCTATACATCCCATTACCAATCTCCAGAGATCCAGTACGTCTTTTATATCTTTTATTGGAAGTTAATGGCCCTGTAGGACACCGCTAACAGATTTATAAAACCACCAGGAATTCTTTATTCAGGCTTCTAAGGTACTCTAGCTTGAACTTCTGGGCTCCCAATTTTGGTTTTGTCACTTTCTGTGACTTTCAAAGGTGTGTCTTAATATGAAAAGATTCAAGAACATTTCTAGATGATGTTTTAACCCATTCTCTAGTTTTAGTAACAGTGAATTAAACCACTCTATGAAATACCTTTTAGATGGGGAAAAAAATCAGGAAACTTGACTGCCAGCTCATTTCAACTTCCCCTTTGAAATCCTTTCTCCTGCTGTGATAAGTTTAGTAATGAGCATGAAATTAATTTCAGATCATAGACTTTATATATGTTTATGGCAAATTAATCTTTCTCTCTCTACCTSCATATTATGACACCATAACCTTCTGGAAAACAGAAGCCTGTGTTGTTATGAAATACTAGTATTTACTGAAGCTGAAAGAATACCTGATTCTTTCAGGTGAATGCTTCTAAATATCTCTTCACTGGTCTGACTTGGACTCTAGTTTCTTAGGTCAATGCAGTCATCTATTGTAACAGGAGGCCCTTGGAATCTTTTAATACTCAGCACAAATCCATGCAATATTTTAATACTCAGCATAAAGTAGCAAACTTGCCTTTCTTTGTAGCATGAATTGTGTTGGGTTTGTATGATGGTTTCTAAAATGCTTCTGGCTCCACTTGYGAAGATTATTCGCTGTAAGAATGGGGTGAAAAGGGAAAAAACATTTCATGCAAGATATGCAAGAAGAGAGCAAAGTAATGGGCATATGGAGTTAGTGCTTCTCCTTACCTGCCARAATTAATACAGATCCCTTTTTTCTACCTTTTGCACTGGAAAAATCCTTGAACAAGATCATCTGCTCTGGTCAGATAAAGATCAAAACCAAAACCAGAACAGTTGAATAGTGAAAAGCAAAATATGACAACCGTTCTGTTGTAAGCATCCCACTASACTCCTCTGCCAGTGCCTTCAGCTTCCTCTTCGGGAAAAGATTTCTCATCTATCACAGCGTGATCATTGCAGGAAATAGAAAAGGAAGATGACCTTTCTTTTCACTTCATAGCTTTCTTCATCTCTTCAACAAAACAGGTAAAAGTCAGTGTAATGAAAATTCATTCTTCAATGTAGGTGATCACTTTGTGATTTGTTTGTTCAGTCTCTGTTGTTAATCTACGACAAGGAAGTCCATACAGCCATCATTGCTCACTTCTCTGATCTGAGAAAGGTACATCTGCTCCTGCCAGTCAGGGAGCTCCCTGTTCACTGAATGTGTCTGGTTTACTTGTATTTCTAAGGGGTTTATTTTTCCATGGTCCTGCTCMCTTACTAGGCATTTTTATTATCAGAGAATGAAGAATTGCAATATACCATTCTTCTCTTTTACAGAATGTGCCCCAGGAAATTTTATACAGTATTCAAGGCTTCTGCTTCAGGTTTTGAACTTTATCTTGTAAGGAGAATAGTTAGGTTTATTYCTCAAAGATTCTAAATAACCAAAAGATGCAACCACAAAAAATRTAATATTGTCAAATCTGAAAATTTTATATTAAGAAATTATAAAATTAAAGTCTTATTTTATCTAAATATATTAGAAAAATGTAGKACTGGCTGAGGTCACATGGTTTGGTCAGCCTGGAGGAGACTGAGGAGGGACCTTGKGAGGGGAAGAGAAGGGGCAGACRTTGATCTTTCCTCTSTGGTGACCAGTGGCRGGATCTGAGGAGTGGCCTGAAGCTGTGTCARGGCAAGTTTAGGTTGAATATTCGAATAAGATTCTTCACYCAGAGGGTGGTTGGGCACTGGAACAGGGAAATGGACACAGCAGCAAGCCTGGCAGAATTCAAGAATTTGGACAATGCTCTCAAGCACAAGGTGTGACTCTTGAGGCTGTTTGGAGCAAGGTCAGGAAGTGGATTTTGATGTTCCTAATGGGTCCCTTCTAACTCAAGATATTCTATGATTRTATGATTCTACAATTGTATGATCAATGTACMTCCAAGAAAGAGCTAGGACCATGGATTTCTGTGTACAATTTGTTAAAATGCTTCTGAACTATCTTCYCCACTTGTGGTTAAAAACCACTGTGGTGATCAAACTTAGTAACTTTACAAGCGTCTAATGTCATTATCAAGCACTTCTGTGTTTATTGCACTGTGGTATTTTCTTGGTTTTGGCCAACTTTTTTCACRCTAAGAGCCAGCTCTCAGAGATGGAACCTGCAAGGAGAACAAAAAACTGAGGGAAAGTACTCTGACAAAACCCAAAACACAATGAGTATGTTTATATTTTTTGGTCCTGACCCTTTAAAAAACTACCTTTTAGGATTTGCTGGGAGATTTATCTATTTGYTTACTTTTCCACATTGCTTGGAAGCTCTAGTTTTGCAAAATGTTATTTTACTATTGCTCTGAGTAAAAGCAGACAAGCTCTTGTGATCTCATTCATGAAAAGKATCTAAATAAAATGAAATATGCTATAAACAGGAACACAGCATACAAATAATAAAATATTTATCTGAAAGTACTTTTGAAATACCCTTGGAAATATTTCCTAGAATTATTTTGGTTTCTGGAATCTCCCAGGATATATCACCATCATCATCATCATCATTATCACTGAGAATCCTCTCATATTATACATCAACTTCAGTGTAGTATTATCAGTATTAATTCACAATAACAGTCCAGAATAATGTTCCAGATCTTCAAAATGAGTATTRTCTTAATTTACACACCAAAGTATATTTCTTAAGATTAAAGTTTGGATAATAGTTAAATATGATAATATGCTAAATTAATTTTCACTAAAAAATCTACCTTTCAATTTAAATCAATTCAAGATGTYCTTTCTAAAGCTGTTGCTTCAATTGTAATACTAATGTACAAAATCATTATTTTTTTTCCCTTTTCCCATTAACAGCTCTGCATTCCAGAATGCTGCATTCATTTCTAGGCAAGTAAAATCTTATGGGTGCATATATACAACGTCCAGAATTAAAAGTGTAATGGATGAGCAAAAATTTAGGACTGAGATTTCAACTGAGATCTCATTAAAACCAAGATAAATGTTCCCCAATAAAATGCAAATGTGAAGTAGGGGATATATTCCTAAGAGGTTATAAAAATCATATTTTTAAGAAGGAGAAAACATTCTATGTGTGTGCATATCTTCAGGATGTTGCTTGGAATTTATTTCCAGTGTGCCCCATTTTTCCTTACTTTTCTGTTTGCAGACAATAAAAAAGTGAAAATGGTATGTGGACAAATTAGTGACAAATTTCATAATCTCTTAGTCTGTTTTGGATTAGTCCTCTAAAGTGGAATAAAAATAGAATGACAGTGCCTATAGTGAAATTTAATAAAAGCAACATTTTTCTTCCTGATTGGTACCTGAGAGATAATATATGGGTCAAATGGAACAGTAATAAGYGCAAGTTAAATTATTCTCGGTATTCACTGAGGAGTGACTAACCTACTATTTATATTCTTTCTGAATACATCATTATGTCTCAGGCTCAATTTGCAAGGTTCTATTTGAAGTCAATGGACTCCAGAGTATACATTTTGTTCATCTAAAAAGTCTAATAACTCAAATTATTGGGTTATTAGGTAGACTGGGGAATAACCAAAGTAGATTTAACTACTATCATGGTTAAGTTGCAAGAAAAAGTATTTATATAACATGTTTGTATTGAACAGGTATAAACAAAACATTTAGACATATCTGCATTCAACAAGTGGAGAAAGACTGCTTGCATTGATGAATTCTCTCTAATGAACATTTAGAAAATGGACAGCAAGGGACCAGATTTGAAAAACAAGATATGCTTTACCCATTTCATTGTTTTAAATACAATTCCTGGGGAGAAAACATGAAAACAAAGCATACATTTAATTGTCTCCATTGTTTTGCATTTGCAGCCATATAAATAGGATGTGAAGGCTGCTGACATATGAAATTTGGAAAAGTTTGTCTAACTACACTCAAACAAAATTAAATATTTAGCCAATTCTGCCCTTATTTTTATTCAATTGAGAGTGTTTCCTGAAATTAAAAAAAAAACAATTTTACAATTTAAATATTTGTTTTAAATATTTTGATATTTGAAAATTATTTAAAAATATAACACACTACAGTGATAGCTTTGATCTTGTTACCAGCTGTATTAATGTTTAACTTCGGAGTAATATTTTCATTAATGTTTGGTTTGGATGCAACAGGAATGCTTTTGTGCATTGCTGAAGCACAATATGAAGTGTTTGCCAATTCAAAAATTAGTGTGAAATATTTGGTATTCCAGATGAAATTTATTTCCTAAGGATTCTGCTCTTTGCTTCTCAGTGTCCTTCTTTCTAGCTAAAAGAACAACATTTTTAATTAAACACACAAAAATATTTAAAGTAATTTTAGAACAAAATCTTAGAACAGAAAAGTCTTATCATACAGAGATTATTTAAAGATTATTGGCTAACCTCTGATGTCTCTTTTACTTAATCTAGGGTAGGGATTTAAATGATTTTATAAGGAAAGTGCAGTGTCACAGCTCTCCTTTAAAATATGACTTAAACTGAGTTAGTTGGAAATCTTCAAGCACCCTAACCAGAGCCAAATCTGSCACATAACATGATGAGAATCTTCTCCACCTCCTGGGGAAAGCACTTCCATTTCTGCCTGCTCACTGTAAGGGCCACAGCTAAGCATGTTTTGTCTCAAACATTTTGAGTATTGCTGGAGGAAAGCAAATTGGAGGAGAGGGTCCCATGGAGATGGGGAAGTGCTGTTCTGACCCAATTTTCTGCTCAGCCTTAAGACTTGTGATCAGGCCCAYCCTGCCTCTCCCTACTCACTTTCTGGACATGAGTTGGATGTGCCTGCATGAATAAAACAGCATGAAAAATCTGGTTTGCATAAGAGATGTGCACCAGGGTATTGATAAAAGGGAGTAGATAAGGCCCCTCTCTCTTTTGTCTGGCTCTCTTTCTCCCCTCTATCTTTTTCTTTGTCTCCCAATCCCAGTTTCAGATGGTTCATATGGAAGGATCAACACAGGCTCTCAGGACTTGTGAGACTCATTTTTTTTTTCCTTTCTTTGCCAGGGCAAAGCACAGCTGTCATATTCTACCCCACAACTTCGTTATGTGAGTGGGTATGTTGAGGCTTGTAAGCCAGCACGTTTTGAGGAGTTTGGTGTGGGAGCTGAGAACTAAATGAAGTGTCCTGTACCAAATTAAGGGCTTGTAAACCAACACTTTTTCAATCTAAATAGTGGGGTGTTTGATGGAGTTATGGTGGCTGACACAGGGTCCAGTGTCTCTGTTCAGCCTGATGAGGATTTACAAGGARTATCACGACCCTACTGACTGATTGTGACACTCACTCCTGCAGTCCATGAGTTCTGGACACCGAGGGTTCCCGAGGAGGCCAAGAACTGAGTCAAACATCCAGAGTCACAGGCTACTATTAAGTAGTTCATCTTGTCTTTTCATCTTGACTGATGTCTCCAAATCAGAGGGAGAAAAAGAATGCATTGTTAAAACAAATGATCTTAGGCAGTGYCAGACATCATGTATTTCTAATCACACAATCATAAAAAAGATGTGTTTCATTCAGTGCCAATAATCTTCTAGGAAAGTATAATCACATAAGAGCAGGTGGGCTGCAACATTAGGTAGATACATTTGGTGTCTTTTAGTAAAAAGGTCACATAAAACACATGTTTTGTACAACAAGCTCTTTTGTACAATCATTTTTACACTTGCTTCATTTTTATCTTAAAAATAAGTTATGCTGCATATGAAGGTATTGGGAAAAATGCATTCTTTAAATGATGCAGTCAATGAAAAAATCCTTCTATCTGATTACACCTCTTCTAATCTTATTTAAATATATTAGATGCTCAGTTATGATAATCTAGAAGTGTTCTACCCKCTGGTACTGCTTTTTTCATCCTAATATTAAATTTCTGAATTTCTGAATTCATAATAGCCAAGCCTTGATGACTTGTCTATAGTTTCTATAGCTGGCAATATCCACCTCTTCCTTACGAATCTGTGAATGATTTCCTATTTTTCACTTGATGTTTAATTCCTGATTAAGTTTTCCTGTTGTTCCATTTAAGCTGGTCATAGATGATCTGTTCTTTACTGTGTAAATGGTAGAACCTGTACAATAGGAAATTTTGTCTGAAAACCTACTATAGGTATAAACCTCAGCTGGAATTGTCCAAATTGTCCTGACACACTCAGCTATTTTCAGCCAAAAAAGGGTATATATGACTCACAGGTAACTCACATTTTAAGGTCATGGAGGTGCAAAAAGACATTTTTTTCAGATTCTACAGCATACAGTACTATATGTTCAGKTTTTTGGGTAGACCTTTTTATGCTATTATTCAGAGTAATAAATATTAACATTATGTAGACATTACTTAAGTGCTCTAGCATTCTTTCAGAAGGTTCTGCATGTGACTGTGTGTGCACACATACACCAAGAGAGAAAAAAAGACAAGAAGAAAATAATGCTAGTCTTATTAGAAAAATAAAAACATCTCATCTGATAAAATTAATAATTGGGAGCTAAAACATAGTAGTACTTAGTTTGAGTGTCTAGAAGTTAAGTTTTCAGTAGGAATGTTACCTTTGGTTCCTATTTCAGCTGCAGTATGGAGCTGTTTTCTTTAGCTGTGTAGTCCATTAAAGATTACAAGTAAATTCTCATAAAGAAGGAAGCTCTTTAAAGATGGACTATTCATTTATTTACACTTATTCTTTTGCCATTTTTCCTTGTTTGTGCTTCATATTGAAAAAATAGACTCAGGCTAAAAAATACAAAACAGACCAAGAGAATTGAACAGAATGAAATAGTAGGCAGTTTTACTGTAAAGCAGAGAGCAGAAAGATATCATTTTTTCTGCCTCCTCTGTTCCTTTGAAATGGTTCTCCAAAATGGCTTTCCTGAAGTAATTTTTTCTTGAGAGCTATAACTGAGGGTATTCTGTCAGCTTCCCCTTTCTTTTGTGCAGGTTTATGGTTCTCTRTAAGCAGAATGCCAAAAGCAGGTACTGTAAAATGTCAGGACTGCAGTCATTCCTTAGCTATGGCAAGTTGCCAGGCTATTTAACACATAATCCTGAGTATTTGCTCACATGGAAAAATTAGTCTTTTCACACCTTTAAAAACATAGTTGCAATATATAGATACAAATGGATAAGAATTATATTATTCAGTGACTATGCTTTTTGAGACTTACATATGATAATGATTTTTCCAGATTATATTTTTATAAGACTTTCCATATGCATCATAGCATACTATATCATAATATAACATAAACATTGCACAATTCAGTTGTGTTTTCTCTTACRGATAACAAATGAAAGATTATCCCTTCACATTAGAATATGATGAAACAGGAAAACACTATCTGAGTTGATGAAAAGGGTGTTATGAACCTGAGCTTTACAGAGTACATCCTCTAAAAACACTTTTCTTGGATGCCAGATAAATATCGCACACCCTTCCTAGCCAATATGGGAGCACAGGGCTGTCTTGTTCAGGAATAGAGATGCCTTAGCTCAGTTGGGTGGCAGCAATCACACAGTTCTGAATTTGATATGAATTTGAGCTATTTGATAGCTCAAAATGCTTAAATTGGTGATTCATATCATGTGGAAAATAATTACTTGTATAATATTCCATTCAGGTCAAAATGACTAAAGTCAGAAGTCTGGGTAGAATGGGGTGTAGATCAGCAAAAATGATGATTAACTGGAAGCTCTTTCCAGCAGAAAAATAAAGCACTTGTGTTGCAAGCAAATAACAAATGTTTCAAACTCATCTGATACTCTTATAAATAGTTAAAAGCTCAAGTACTTAACAATAGTAGTTAAATTTCTCTACCTGTCTGAACAGGTAGAAAATTAATCCAAGAAYTTCTCTCTCAAAATATCTTGTTCCCAGCACATTAAATTCAATGTGGAAGTTGCAGGCACAAATATCTTACAAACTAAAAGTATAGAATAAATGTCTTGAAAATTCTAGACTGAAATGAGAGGTTAAAAACCATTATAAAAATGATGCTATTATAGGAATGTAATTGTACATTTCTAATGTCATGGTCACATCTTAAACTCCAAGATAAGCTGATGTTTCATTGTACAAGCACTGCACAAAAGAGTGTTGAGCCATGATTACCTCAGCTCTGCCTCAGCACAGGCAAACCTATGTTTAAGAAATCTTTTTCTCAACACATTTTCYCCTATTTATGCTCCCTAGTAACACCTACCTGAAAATGCAGTAATTACCTAAATGCTTGAGGAATGTTTGAGGGAATATGGTGACATATCACTGCATATCTGAAAATCAGGCTGAAAATATATTCAAGCCATGGGCTGTGTAACTGGAAACAAGACAAATGGATAAAATGGATGCCAGTTATTAGAAATTGCTCCATTTGAACCAACTCACAGTGCAGCTCGGACAGCAGTGCTGCTGCTTTGGTGAGAAGGGGCTCACACAAGCAGGCAGCTGGCAGGAGCTGTTGGTACTCCAGCCCCAGCCAGAAGGTTTGGCTCAAAGTGGTGCTTTCCCCTCCTCAGCTCACATGCTCGATCCCTGTCCTGCAGCTAAGACATTTTCCAGACAGAGCTTTCAAACCCTGAAGCTTRTATTTCGTTTCCAAGTCATCTTTAKGYTTTTACATGATTAACAAAAGTGYTGAAGCCTGAGAGTTGCTGCTATAATCRGGTCAATCCCTACTTCCTGATGCTGCTAAATCACAGTAAACATCCCCTCTGCCAAAACTTTTTTGCTGACARCAGGTGATGGGAAGAAGGAATACCCTTATTTATATTCCACCTTCTCCCCTTACATGTCCATAATGCACTTACCCATAAGCAGCACTCCATTATTTCTCTTCTGATCCTTCAGTGGGAGTTACGCAGGGCAGACCCACAGGCAGATGCCTCTGAGATGGACGATATTGCTTTGTGGTTGGATGGAAAATTTTTATTCCTCTCATGTTACATCACTTTTCATTCACCACTGCAGCTAATGCACGTTGACAAAGCAAAAGGTTCTGTGTCTATCACTTGTCTCTGTTATCCATTCATTGGCTCAAACTGTTCTCCCAGACAGGAATAACTGCAGGGATACAACTGCACTGTAACACCGTAATTACTTCTTACTTGTAGAACTTGCTCCTTGATCAGTAAAGTATATCATTAAATCCATGTACTCATTTTCCAGAATAACTTTGGTTTCATGTTTTTTCAAAATAAGTTATATTYTCCTGCGCAAAATGTGTAACAAAAAWTACAATCGTTATTAAACAAATAAAATCAGAGACAGCAGAGTATTGCTTTAAGTAGATCAACTCTCTGTAGAAAAATAATCTTTCAAAAAGTTTGTCATTATGTTAAACAATTGTATGTGTGAGACTGTGATGAAAATATGAAAGCTCATATATGTAAAAAATCCTCAAATATTTAGGTTTTCTCAAAACCTGTTAGGCAGTCAAATAGTTCCCTCAACACTTGTCAAGAAAACAAATATTCCATATTGCAAGTTCAATTTCTATAATAAGAATGCAAATAAAAATGAGGAAAGCATATTGACATCTTTGCAATGAATGAGATTCTGTTCTTTCTTTTTCCTGGCAATTTAGAAAAYACAATATTTAACTTAGAGGCTTGGGAGAAAATTGTTTCTTGCAAGTTCAAAGAATTAAGAAGATTCCAGCAGTTTCGGTTTCAATGGTGTTTCTTTATTTCTACACATCTAAGAGAACAGACCAAGGAAAATTCCTATSTTTTAAATATGAAATTTTCAGATCAAGGTATGAGCTTATAAGCTTTTCAGTATTAAAAAAAAAATAGAGAAAAAACAAAAAAGAAGAGAAATAAATTTTTTTAAATATCAATCAAATCTTCAAAAGAACAAATTTTTCTGGTAATACTATTAATTACACCTTATTTGAGTCATTCATGTCTARCTCAAGCTGAGAGGAATGTGATACATCCCAACAGCCCCATTTACACAGGTTTGGCACCATTGATGCTGTCAAGGTTGACACTACCAGAATGGTTTTTTTTACCTGATGAAAATCAACATTTATTTTCTTTTTCAAATGGCATTTAGTGCTGATGAATGGAGACTACATATCATTCTGGAGATGAAAGGTKTGATTTAAGGCCTGTCTGGGGTCTTTTTATCAGGCTTGGTGCACTTTGCTCAGATCAGACCCTAGGTCTTTTGTTTACCTCTGGTCAAAGAGAACATGACGGGGTTTTCCCTGCAGAGATTCCCCCTGGAAAAGGGAAGCTGTGTTCWCCCGTTGGGCAGAGCTTGACAATTGATATGCTCTTTTCGGGAGTAAAGCACAAATACATAAGACATTTAATACTCCTTGGAAGCCCCCAGTTCTAAGCTGAACAAGCCATCTCAGATGCCTGCATTCAAAAGAGTTGCCCACATGTTTCTTAGTCTGATTTTTTTTTTTTTTTTCCAAAAATAAGGCAAGATGTATTAATTGGTTAGCTTGAAGTGGTCTTAAACAAGAACAGGAAAATTAAGTCTACCCTTATTTACATTTCTGACTCCTTTGTTGACACATCTCTCACATCCTGRTGTATTCCACAGGAACATTTCTCATTACCAGCAACAAAGATGTTTAATGTCAGGTTTTGTTAATTTGTTCTCACTATTGGCCAATAGTTAATTGTTTTTTTCTTCTTAATACCTTTTGAATCTCCAAGAAAACTCATTTCAGRCATTGAAAATAGCTGTATCTGTACCAAAGAGTCATATAAACCTTTTCTGTCCCAAAAAATCATAAAAGTTTGTATTCACTGACAAAAGTAAAGTTAAGAAAATTAAATATAGTTTCAAGCAACCAAATTTGCAACATGATCTATAGGGACTCATATTCTCTAAATTGAATGTTTACACCTAAGTTTCTAAATGGGTAAGATGGAGGGCAGGAAGGGACCCAGGGTTGTATTAAGTTGTCCAGAAATCTGTTCTGCTATCCCAGAGCAGAATCACACACTAAAATCACAGAGTGGTTGATGCAGCAGGCACTTCATTGCTGGGAGCCTTGCAGCATCATGGGTTTTTTCCCACCACACTTGTTTGATGAAATGCAAGAGGAAGAAAAACTGTCTTGTGGTGACAGYACTGGGTCAGCACTGCATTCTCACAAAAAAAAGTTCTGCTAATTTTTCTTCATGTTGTTTGAATAAGACTTTGATAAACCTGGTTTCTGGTGGAAGGTGTCCCTACCCATACCAGGGGGGCCAGAACTAGATGATGTTTATGATCCCTTTCAACACAAAACATTCTGTGTTTCTATGAGTCTACGATCATTTTACAGAGCACATTTGTTATGGTTCTCTTTCTTTTACAATAAAATGGTTTTTTTATGATTTAATTCACTTTACGTTTTCTTAAAATGAAATCCTGGGCAAATTTTGACCAACACCATAATTACCAGTGATGTTCAACCAAAAATTTTCCTGAGTGTGGATCACTTGGAACAGCTCACCATTTCCTGRTGTACAGCCAATGTAGTCACCCCGTGGAATACAGAGCCACATGCCATGACTCCTGTTCTTTGAGTCTAYCCTGCTGTACTTGCCCACTGCTGTGAAAAAAACTAAGAGGACAACAGAAAAAAGTGGCGATGAAATAGGGATTCCTTCTTGTGGGAATGTCATGATTTAGGAATAGCTTTGTCAGTATAACTCTCACTAAAAAGAAAAATACAATCCAATCTCCTGGTGAGAGACAAAAGGCACAGGTCATGTGTTAAGAACAATTTGCTGGAAGCAGCAATAAAATARGATAATAAACAGTAACAGCAACAAYGCCAGTAAGAAAAGTGTACCAACAYAGGGTGATTTACATGGAAAATGCTCACCAAGACCAGGACAATGAAAAACCAATCACAAACCCTCAGTCAGCTGCACTTTCCCAGGTGAGAGAGAGAGTCCCTTTCTCACCTCTCTGGCAACGAGGTAAGATTGGGGTCTTGGCCACAACAAGAGGGCTCCAGGCTCTGCCCCCTCACGGTTACCACAAAAAGAAAATAACTCTATTCTCCACCAATTTATTTTTATGGACATACCATACTTATGGACAATCAACAACCGCTTCAGAGATTGAAACAATTTTTCAGCTATGGAAGGAAATGAAGGCAATGGAAGAAGAGCTACATCAAACTGCTGGGGCATTCAGTGAAATTTGACAAGCAGAGCCCACAAAACCCTCAGCCTTGGTTTGTAAAGACATTGCTATTCACTCAGTAGGGGCACTCGTTGCGGCAGTCACAGCCCTGTGAACAATGTGGTGCATTAGAGCTAAGTTATGCACCAACCCTCTGATCTATGGCTAAGAACCGCACTAAATTAAGTAAAAGTTCTAAATTAGGGAGAAAATCGGAAATTAAAAGGCAAGGCTAATTTATTAGGAAACCATTTGCTAACCACCAGTATTATGGAAATAGTTCTAAAAATAAAGCCCCAATGATAAAATATTTAACTAATGCACAGTATATTTGAAATGCAGGAACTCTTGGAAAGTTTAAAGGACTCCCTAGGGCTGATGTGYTTCCCCATCCCCAAATACTGGGTAATTAACTCAAACTTTTACAACTAAGATTTTGAGAGAGCTGGATGTTAAGATCTTTGGAAATTAATGTAAAATCATAATAAATTCATTCTTGGAATACTGAGGAAATTCCAGAGTAGTTGAAGTAAGCTAATTTTCTTCCAATATTTTAAAAGGCTACACAGTGACTCAAGTAATTATAATCCTGTCATCACAGCATCATTTATAGGCAGAAGGATGGAACAATTGGTATGAAGCGCAATTAATTTAAAAACTAAAGTAGGATAATAATTTAATTGATATAACCAGATCTTGTCAAAATAACATAATATGGGGTGGTTTTTTTTTAGATTTCTAATGTGGCTGATAAAAACACTAGTTTTAATTTAATATGCTGCAGCAACTGTGTAATTTTACTTGGTACCCAAAATTAATATAATATAAAAGTAATKGAGCATAGATTAAATAGTAAATGAAATAAAATCCAGCCAGTACATCTCTAAAAATAAATGTAAATGATAAAAAGTGTATAACTTTTAAGGAAAAATTAATTCTTAATTATAACTTTTTTTAAAACCATCTGAGAGAAACTATATACTTGTTTGTTATAAAATTGGCCAAAAAAAGTRTTTATGGTTGTAAATAATAAAGCCAGGCCACTGCTACTGAACAACAGAAATTTCTTAATAAATTTATCTCTAAGGATATGTACCAATATAATGAAATTCAGGGTCAGATAATTAGAAATAATATTGACAACAGTACTTGAAAGTTTTTGAGAACTTACRATGTTTCTCATTAACAAACAAAAGCCTTCAAATAGTAATATCTAAAAGACTAATTCAGCACCTGAACACATAAGCAGAATCATAAACCAGAAAAATTAAGTTATACAATTTCCATTTCTGACATCATGTCWTGTTTTTTTGGTTACTTTCAGATTTGATGTTGGTAAATTTGAGTTTTAGAAAAAAAATCACAGAAAAGCAGAATAACTGGAAATTTGTCATGACAATTTCATTTTTCAAATATAAATTAAGCAGCTGTTTAATTACTGTCTCTTCTACATATATACAGATGAAGACCAGGAAATCACTGTCTACTTCTTTTTCTGCTTACCATACCTGCTATACAAAAACCTCATGTCCACAATTTGAAGCAAGAGAAATTCAGATTGGTAAGAAGAGACTTTTTTATTCTAAAATAGTAACAACTTTATGAGTGTTGGAAGAATGGCATGAAAGGAATAATATTTTCATGAATGATTATTTTTGTATTCAGATTTTCTTCTTTTTTTTCACAAAATACATGAAACATTTCAGAGAGTAATTAAAGAAACTTCTGTGATCTGGATGATATTAATGAAATCAGCTCAAGGAACTTAATGGTTCATCATTAAAATCTATTAAATTAAATTAAATCTTATAAAAAAACAGGAAGATGGTTTCATATTGATCTTTCATTGTCTTGCACTTTCAGTAAGGCTTGTGTGATTTAGTGGGCTTCTTATGCATAACAAGTTTTAACATGAAAAAGCTTCACCAGATCTAAGATTCTTTCTTAAAGTAAACAKAACTTTTTAAGAGCAGGCCTATTTTTGTAGAGAAAAATGGGGATATGATTTAACCACTTGCAAAAAGCACATTGCACTCCTAAGATCCACACAGCATTTTGTTTTCTGTGGTCCATCTAGGAATATTTAGCTCTCATTTTTGTAATGGGAATTCTTAATAGACTCTCCATTTGCAAGGAGCAGTTATACTTTTCCATTCCAGTTATTTTAATTAGTGTCCCTTTTTAATTTTTTTTCTGAGACTTTCTCTTGTATTTAGAGTGGTTCAAACCACAGAGAAGACAACAAGCTCTCAGGAATGGAAAGCTGCAATACACAGAAAACAAGATCATAGCCATTAGATTGTCACATCAATCCCTTTTGYTAGTCTAGGTAAAGGTGGTCAATGACAAGCTAAATGCATGCTCCATAAGGAAATTCATGAAAATTATAGCATATTATATARCATAATCTTGCATAAAATACTCTATAAACAAAACCATGGTGCAGTTGTGTGCAGCTCTGGAAATACCACCCAGCCAATCAATGCATACGGGTGTCTGGAGAGTCAAAGAAAAGTCACTGAGTATGGTCACAGATTCGAGGATGTCTCCACTTACTGTACCAGCTGCTGCCTCTGTGCTTGTCCACTCTCTTTAGAGAAAACCTCTGAGAGGATCTTTGGACAGACACCTAGGCCCAAAGACTCTTGCACTGAGCAGGAATTCTGCTGCCTTTAGAAGACAAGCTGTGGTGGAGCAGCAGATTGAAGAATAGGTTGCTCCCAGAACAAAGGTGATTAATACAGGTGATTAATAACATCTTTCTTCTGCAGAGGTATATCACTGAGGTTAAAAGATGGCTGGATTGACAGGTAGGCAGCATTTTGGAAAAAAAAAATAAAAATAAAAATAAAAAAAAAAAGGTGGTTTGGATACTCTTCCAGGCCATAAAAACTATATAAGGGGCAGAAGCAGAAGAAGGGTGTTCATGGGGTTGAGGAAAAATGAAGTGCATGAAAACACRTACTGAGGAAATGTGCTATACAGGTCACCCACAATAATCTGCAGAGCAATCCTGAGTAGTTTAAGGGCAGAGTTTCTAAACCAGAGGCATTCTTGAACACATTTGTAGAGCTGCTCACGTTTTGTAGAGATAACCAGACCAGGTAGACCAAGGTGACATGTGTAAACTGTGCGCCGTTTGCTTTCATTTCCATTTTATCTGTACTTGCATTTCACTGGAGTAGCTCTTTCCCCCACMGTGAAAAATTAACCATACTTTCATGTTTATGCTCCCCACAAAGTCAGGTTGAGACAAAAAGTGATCCCCTASAAGATGACCTTTCTTGGGCTAATACATCAAAAAAGAAAATTGCATACACTAGGAGTAGAACAACTAGAAACAGATTTGTCATTTTGATATATTTCTTAGAAATAAGAATCACAAAGTTCACCAGGAATTGAGAAAAATTGCTAGCAGGATGGCAAATTATTTATTCATATGTATTTGTTTTGGAAACAGGAAAGATGATTCTYAGCTTGCTGAGTATAGTCTTTGCAATCACAGAGGGAAATACAACTTTAGGTTTTTGGGTTTGCATTTTAACATGTGGCAAGAGGGGGAATGAAGCTTAGGTTGGCAGCACTGCAAGTAGGAGAAAAAGTGATATGCTGGATGAATTTTTATTTTCTGGGGAGTAAATCCATGTTGGTTCACAGATCTGYAAATACAAATCTGTTCTTCAAGAACAGATCTCTTCTTTTTTAAAGAAAGAACAGGCCTACAAAAATACCCTAAGCATTATGAAAGCACTTTAAATTCCAGTGCCTAAGTCATCCAAGAAGTTATCAGAATGCCTTTAGCATTTTCTGTAGTGAATGGGAGAGCTCATTTGAGCARTGATTCAGCTTTGAACAAGGGGGCRAGMTCAGCCACAAGATGTGAAATCAATTTGTAATAAATTTCCTAGAGAAATGGGCAATTTAYTAAAGGGCACAAAACACCAACTTGTTAAGAAAAGCGTTTTAAAAATCCAGGGAGGGATCAATCCTGCCCATTCTGTGGGAAATGACAAGGACACSAGGAAAAAGGACAAGAGAAGGTGGTCAATATGTTGAAGTAGTTTRGCTGTTCTGACTATAAGGAAATATGCTGAAAAGCTAAAAAAAATGGACAAGATTATGCATTTTCCAAGGTGTCTGGCATGGTAATAGTATGTCTGTTTTCTCTGTGAAGGYTGGCTGCCAGTCTGGTCTACAGGTAATCAATTAAATTAGGGAGCAGACTGTATTTAAAAACGTTGTTACTGCTCACATGCTCCCTCTCTATGTTTCTCCATGATGTAGAGAACACATAATCCACGACTTGCAGTAGTGGAATTTTTAATTGTCTAAATACCTTACTTTACTGTGTAAATGTCCCCTTCTGTATCTTCATGAGAGGACCTTAAAGCACAGGATTTTGCAGTTGAATTAGCAGAGTTTAATTTATGGTCACCAGTCACCTGCCTCCCAGAAATGCACAGAAAATGTTTTTAAGGGAGTATGAAGCAATGCTGCTGCTGAAAGAAAATGTTTGCATAATATTTGTTTACAATCCTTTAAAAAGATCCATATTTAACTGAATTTCCAAAGGTTTCAAAATGACAGTTGAAATAAAAATCAGTTCCAGTATTTTCAGCTGGTCTGTTTAACATTTTAGTCATCTTGAATATCCAGTTTTTTATTCAAGATTAAGTACTGTACAGTCTGGCATGTATTTATTGGAAGCAAGAGTGCCTCTCAAAAATGCTTCCTAAAATTAACTATGCATCCCATTACAAATGTAAAATCATTCAAAGTCAATATTCTGTGTAGGAGTATTCTATATTTCCTCGACTAGAAGATGGCTATGCTTTTAATATATCATTCACAAAAGTTTTGGTTTATATCTTGATTACCATTGCACTTAACTTGTCCTTTTAATGTGGCCTATATTTATTTAGAGGATGAGCATTTTTAAAATTCTAAATTATGTGTTTGCTGAGTTCYGARGYTSAATGCAACAGGCCATCCACTTGTAMATCYCTCAYCTCTCTTCCTACAAAATYTTATTTCAGAKAAAAGACATAGAAAATAACATCTCTTTATGATTTGTTTCAAGAATTCTAATTGTAATTCAAGACAGCCTTTAATATTCTCCCTGAATAATGAAGAATATTATTATTTAATCATTATGTGATGGATTACAATCAACATGTCTAGACAAAGTTCATCTCCTAGCAAACTAGCAACAACAATTATTCATCTTGTCCATTTTCAATAAATAAATATTTATTTATTTGTTTGTTTGTTTAACAAGGAATGCTTTGAGAGCTCAAAAGTTCACACGATAGCACACTCAGAAGACAAATAGATCAATAATACTGCACACTAAATTGCTTTGAGGTATCATGAAGAAGAAAGAATTTAAGCAATGAGGTAATTAATTGGGATTTTTACTGGTTTGATAGCATTTGATTCTCTTATCCAGTACAGACAAGATTTAAAGAATTCCCTTTTACATACAGACAATAGACATATTTTCATATTTTTTGTGCTCATGTGTTAAATTCATTATCGTTGATGCCCTTACACTTTTTTTGTATATGCACAGGGCAAGACCTAGCATAAATTCCAGTTATGTTTTATGGATTCCTCTCCACACAACTGATTTGCACAAAGAAATAGAATGAGTCCAGTGTAATGTAGTGTAATAGAAAGTTTATTTCTAAAGTCAAATGCCTTCTTTTATTGGTTATGACAAAGAATCAGAAATAAAACCTTTACCAGTTATTCATATTCTGAGATTTTACTCAGTGTCTTATTTTGTAAATCTTTCATAATTTACTTCTTATTCAACTTCATTAACATTACAGTGTTGATAAAAACATTCAAAAGACATTTGTAGATATGTACAGCTAGAACTTTGCACTTGATTTTTTTTTATTGTGTGGGCTTTTAACAAAATGTCATGTGTTTTGTGATATTTTGGGGGGAATATGGAAAACTGGGGGGGGATGATGAGTAGGCATAAATTCAGAAAAAATAAAGTCAATGAGTAAGATCCTATTTTGAGTATATAAGTCTGAATTTGGGTCTAAGAACACTTGACAAGTTTCTGTCTCCTGAGAAATGTCCTTTTACCTATTTCAACATAGATATTTTAAAGAGAGCACTGTGAGGAGAAGCAGGAGGCATGCCCTTGCTATAACACTAGGACATGCATAAAACTGATATAATCATCAATTTGCTGATAATCCAATCTTCCTCATTCACCTAATTAATAAGCCTCTCTATAGCCATGCTCTGCTGGTGTACTGTTTCACAGGTAGCATGCAGTGACCCWACATTAATCTATGTTTTGAAATATAGGATGTGAATAACTTGCATAAATCACAGAACAATTGAGGGCTGAGGTTTTCTGGTCCAGTCGTCCCTGCCCAGGGATGGTCAGCTAGGCAAGGTTGTACAGGAATATGCTCTGAAAGTTTAAACCTAAGTTTTGGGTATCAACATGGTTTGAAACTCCATAATGTCTTTGGAGAACCTRCTCCAGGATTTGATCACACTCACAGTGAAGAAATGTTTTCTTGTTTTCCGATGACATTTCCTGTTTGGTTTTTGTTGTTTTTAATTGTGCCCAATGTGCATACCTGTCAGTGAGCACTACCAAGAAGTGCCTGGCTCCCTCTTCTTCATTACCTTCCATCAGGGATCTATCTACTTTCCCCCAAGCCTCCAGGCTGAACAATCCCAGCTGTCTCAGCCTCTCTTCACATGAAAGATGTTCCAGTACTTTAAGAGGAGATGAGTGAGAAAGATGACATCTCAATATTAGCCATAGAAGAGCTGGATGCGTATTTGTTTATTTGTTTTAAAAGATTGATTGAAAAGTCTTTTTTTTTTTTTTTTCCCCCCAGTACTATGGATTGGAGAAGCTGAATGAAGCTCAAATTTGCTGTTTGTGCCTGCTGCTCTACCTACTGTACTCTAAGCCACATTTTTCCACTGCCCATGTTGATGTTCCTAGTAAGTGATTAAATGTTTTCAGCAAAATATAAAGAGTGTATTTGTGTGTGCATTTTTTTTTTTTTTTTTTTTGGTAGATCTGAACCACTTTAGCTGCATTTTTGGCAAACTTCATTCACTTCATCTTCTTGGCATTTCATTATATTTTGTGTGATCACAAAATCAACTCTCCAGCAACAAAGYGAAACACGACTCTTTGAAATAAATGTTGTCATTAACAAGCCATGCCAGGCGCAGTGACAGATTTGCAGCTGTAATGAATAACATTTCCCGCAAAGTTCTCCTGTCTGACAGAAAAGCTGTGACATTACTGCARGCAACAGTGTTGGAAACTAAAAGATTGATTGATGCAAGTAGATAATTGAAACCTCARCACTGTCACATGAATGCCAACCAAACAACCACGCTACCACTCTGCAATAACATTTAYCATACAACARCYTCTCCATCAGTAACACACACAGAAAACATGGAATATTTCTYCATGAATGTGTGTTGCTWACTGCTAATTTATCCTAACTAACYTATTAATTRAGTCTTGATCTCTAAAACAAAAATCAGTTCCATTATTTCTGGTATCTAAAATTCCCAAATTCAGTTCAGAGCTGTTGCAAAAAGCCAGGAATATTTAATAGGAATGAGGTGAGTAGCACTGTGCCTTTGACATGGTAAGTGATAGCATCATTGTCATGTCTATGTTCCTGAAGTTAGATGTAATAATCTATATTTACTTCTGCCTAGATGAGTCAGAGATTCTGGAATCCAAGAAGTTATGACTAATTAGTCCTTGTATGAAAATATTTAATGCAAGGCATCTAAATGATTAGATGATAGTTTTATTAATTTTTGAATGGATTTCAGAACACCTTCGAATTTTGTATCATAACCATAATTGATTTAGATTGCAAAATAATATTTGAATTTGACTGTAAGGATAGTTTGTCACTATTTTTTCATAATCCCCTTAAAACTCACAATAGACATTTGCTCATTTAAGATAATTTTTCCTCTTTCTCAGCTACTGTTTCTTATACAGCTTTCTCGAGAAAACTTACTTACAAACTAAGTAACATCTAACATACATCATCCTTGGAATAACAGGTGCACAATGTATCCATGTGAAGCCATTGGATTTAGTAGAATCACACTGACTTGCAAAAGTAACAGTAATTTACAAACCTACCTGTAAATCAACAAAAAATTAAAAAGTAACAGTATTTAATTTTTTTTTCCTGATGCTTTTACATCAGATATTTTAATTAATACTAAGGAAAAAACCTAAACATGTCAACATTTTATTGTTTAATACCAGAAAATAAATTTAATTACCCTAATAAAATGTGGCACAAAAAAATACTCCAGACAAGTTTTGCAGCTTTTACACTGCTTCTGACATTGAATATAATATATTTTACCATTTGCCATGATTCTATAATTTATTTATCGTTATTCAACATACAGCTCTGACAGGAACAGTCCATGGCATGAGTTAAATTGTCAGCCTCTGCTGAGAATCTGGCCTGTCTCCTGTTTTTGTCTTTTACTGATTGTCTCTCTAGACGTATCTTTCCTCAAGTTCCCCTTAGGCTTCTTTCAATCTCCTTAACATTTTTTTTTCTTTCTCTTCCCTCCATGAGCTTTGTTTCAAGTGTTCCAACAATCTGTTGACTGATTCCTGCAGTTCTTAAGCATTCATCACATTCTGAGAAGCAGCTTTGGTTGACTTCACCAAGGGCAGCACAATTTCGCCTGTGGTTATTCACTTTTCCTTACGTCTCTTTTCCATTTCATTTCATTGACTGGAAATTTGATTCAATTCTTTTCTGCTCTGGCCAGACTTCCTTCATTCTTACAAATCTTTGCTCCTGCGTTTATCCTTTGGTTCCTTCMTGTCCCTCTTCTTTCCTACTGACAGACTAACAGAAGAGTACTGAGATAGGAAGCAGTCTTTTGTTTGGGTAGGACCTCTAAAAGATTGAGACAAATACTGTCTGGGTTCAGGGAAGATTTAAGAGTCATAGAGAAATTTCTTTCAATTAAGTTTTTTACTTCATAACTTTAAAAGCAGGTAAATCATTTAATGCTCAATAAAATGTTCAGTGTCCATTTTCTTTAAGGATTTTTTAATACTTATGCTTCTTTTGGCTCACTATGTTTTATTACAAGAGAGTTACATCCCTATTTTCTTTGACTCTGTTTAGATTTCAGCTCATTCATGCAGTATATTTTAGTTCATACTCAGTTAAAAAACTCTCTAAATTTAATACAGATTTTAATATTAGGAAACTAAATTTAAAGATGTGAACTAATAAAAAATAAATAGTCACACTTTCTTTTCTGATCAAATATTCATTTAGCTATTTTATAATCTGATCAATTTATCAGAAGTTTTCATATGTCACAAAACTCTCCGAAATTAGTTTTATGAACAATCTATTTGAATTAATTCAGATTAAATTTTATAACAGGATCAAGGTGTTGTTGCAGGGCCCGGTCTCAGCTGGCTTTGATGCTGCACTGGACACAGCTCCCAGCTCCCTGTCTACTCCTATTCCCCATTTCAGATCTGCAGGTGGAGCAGGAGCTGTCCTCCTGGGGCCACCATCTCCCAGCCTTGACCACGGTGGGAGTCTCCATTTTCCAGCCCAATAAGCACAGACCATCTCTCTSTCCTTCTCCGTGGCTGGGGGCTCAGACTCCTGGCGCTGCAGGGTCTCRGAGGAGATCCATCTGCTCTCTTTCTCCTCATCCCCGATGCTGCACAATGCACTGACCTCCTCCCACAGTTTCTTTACCTTTACAGATCCYTCCCCAGCAGCGCTCAGTCACGCAAATCTGCTGGGAAGGTAAATTAGATAACAGCAGCTGAGGCCAACCAGGAAATGCTGCATCTTTTTCTCAGGAGAGGGTAAAAAACTTGCCTTGAATTCTCCTCTCCTCTCTGAAGATTCATTAATTGGACTCACAGGATGTGCTGTGGTATATCCTGTCTCTGTGAGTGTACTTTAGTTTCTTTATTTCTATGCAAAAGAGCCATCAAATGGCAACAATACATGAAACTAAAAGTGTGATTAGTAGTTCATATTTTTAAATAGGAGACTGCAARTGCAAAAATAGAATTCTTTGTGATTGCAATGAGACATATGCATGCTGCATTTATAAATAACAAATTTAATGGGTGGTGGAACAGTCATCAGAAAATCCCAGTTCATGATGTATTCCTATAAAAGAGGCAAACTACGAAAAGGTGAGAGTAGGAATCTCTTCTCTTTGCCTTCCTGCCAAGAGGYCGTTTTGACATCAGTCTTTGTATTCTCCTTTCATTTCAAGTGACTACCMAAATCTTCCACCATCTGCTCACAGCCAGGCCTCAAACTGGCAACAAGCAGACAGCTTTCCTAGAACTAAATCATAAAATGCCAAGTGCCTTATGAGACATAAAGATCCTTTTTAAAAAATGCAGTGTTGTATATCAAGCAAAGTAACACAATAAATAGATAGATTAAATAAATAAATAAATAAATAAATTAACTAGTCTGCGAGAAATTAACTCTTAATGTCGTTTAAGTAATGAGGCATAAGGTCAAAGGAAAGGAAGCAAGATTTTAAATTACTATTTTCACTCTGGTGATGGAACCACTGCTGAGACCCCTAATCCATTCATGCTGACAGACCATTAYCTGCAATTATTCTTTATTCAAGTGTAAACCACCATTATGCATGGAGCTGTTGCTACTGCAATAAAATTTTTTAAAAGCCCTGTACTGTAAGTAGCAGCTGACTTCACCAAGCTGCAGGGGCCTAATTTAAAAAAATACCCCTCCATTTTCAGTCATAACTTAAGTTCTTATTGTGTCCTTTTGAGAAAATTAAAATAAACTATTGAAAGTCTCTTCTTGAGTCCCAGATTTGCATAAGGGTTCAGGGTTAAAGTTTATTTACCTATGTCATCTATATCTGTATTCATGTATGTATTCGTGTGTCTTCTGAAATGTGTGGTCTCRTGTGAAGATCATTTTTGAAAAGCAACAAACAAAGATGAGTGTTGTGTTCTGCAATAGGCACAATGCTTTTGAGAGTTTTCGTTTGAGAAGAGCTGGCCCTGTCAGTTCCCATCTCCCTCAAACGATTGCAGGTTGTTCCAGAGAATGAAAGTAACACCTCTTCAAATTTTCAGTAGTCTTATTCATTTTCAGTAGTCTTATTCATTTTCAGTCTTGACCCTAAAAAGATTATCTAAAAGTAGAGTGAAATCAAGGGGAACACTTTGCAAACCTGAAGAAACTCGCTTTCTAAGAAATCATTGGCTCAAGTGTCTAGAGCTATTGCCAAGAACAAGAAAATATATGAAATTAAAAACAACAACCAAAAAAAAAACCAAAAACAAAAACAAAAACAAAAAAACCAAAAACAACACTCACACACACACACAAAAAGAGACAATCTTGTCACACTGCTGATATTCTATTAGCAGGCTGATAAATGCTGTCTGGAAGTCTTTTCAGTTCTGCTATAAACACTAGGAGTGACTTATTTGCCTGTAGCAGGGAAAGGGTTTTCACTGTGGCTCACATGGTAGGATGAACTGACAGGTGCTGGCCAGGGCTACAAGAAAACTCTCTAGATGATATTGRAGAAAAATGTGAAGAATTAGAAAGAAAACCAGTATAGTTGTGGCTGAAATATGAACCATACCAGAGAGGCCCGGGATTTCTCCTTTATTTTTCTCTGGAGGCGTCTCAGTGGTTAAAGGCTCTAACACCTTGAGTGGCACAAATGTCTCTATGAATGCTCTCACTTATGTCACACAACACAGACATGCTCTATGAAGCTATTTCAATAGTTGTTAGGTGGTTATCCGGGTGGAAATACTTTGTTAARCAAACCAGAGTACATTATCAAAATCCTACAGTTGCATCTCCAAGATTTGGTCAGTTATACTGAGCTCTGAACCCCTTAACTTACCCAAGTTAACCCAAACCATTTCTACTTTTACAAAAGGGGCCCTTCCTGAAGAAAAATGACAAATAATTATTTTGGTTGCTTTTGTGTATGAGGGTTGAATTGCATATRGGTCATGAGTGGATATTGCTGCTCAAGAATGACAACCTGGAGCAAACACAGGAATTTCTCKAAAAACTCATTCTAGTAATGACCATAAGATTTTGTTACRATTTTTTTTYWAAAAAACYWRWTTTTMAAAAAAKKKTTWAAAAAAYATATTAAAATAAAAAAATAAAATAAAGCCTGTGCTATGCAATGGTACACATCAAGATGTACTCTAACTTCTGGAATCAGGCTGCCTGAACAGGCTGAATCTGCGTTTCCTCTGCCAAAAACATACAGTCAAGGTAAGAGACCAGAAGGAAAAAACAAGGGGAATTGGGTATCTTCCTGCTTTTATACTTCTCAGACCTTCTTTTCTTCAATATATGCCCCTAGCATGACAGAGGCATTTGGACTTTAATGTAMATCTTAAAATTATTAATGTCATCTAGTTAAACTTCATCATACAAGGGTAATGGACAGTGGAAATAGGCAGGCTATTGTTATGGCATTCCATATGATGGCTTTAAAATATCTACAAATACTATGTTAAGCATAATTTCTACTTAATTGGTGTAGGTCTGAATCTGTCACAACACTCTCCCAAGCACCTCTGCTGATGAGCAAATTGCTTGTGCATCTTCTCACTGGAAGAAAAACTATTGCTATAGTAGTCACACTGACATGAGGTATCTGTTTAAAGGGAAATAGGCTGTACAGGAAATGCAGTTTGAATTGTTCAGTTCTATTTTTCATACTTTTTCGGGTGATAAAAGCATTTTTGAGTGTGTTAAATGTAAACTGTTCAATAAAGAAAAATGAAATTCAATTCTTTTAAGGATAATATGATATGATTTYGCAATTCTTTAAGCAATRTGTAAAAGGTCARACTAGTTTGAAAATCGTAAAGGTAAAATATCAGMAATAGAAATAATGGCCAAATGGAAAAATGGTAAAAGGAGATAAAAGATGGGTAATTTACACAATAGTGTKATATCTGGTAGATTAAAACTGTGAATTTAAAAAATTTGTGGTACTTTTGCACTCTGTGCCTTGCATCTGTCCCTTTCTATATTGAATTGGGCAATACAGAAATGTATTTTTATACTGAGGAGCTATTCTGTGGAAATACACTATAACATTCCAGAATAATCATTTCTTACAGAATTGTTTCTGGTAGAAGCGCTGCAACCTGTCACTTGTATGACCCATGGTTGAGTTTTGGACCCTGCAAGGTGTAGCTTCATCCAAGAAGTGCTGGTGATGATGGCTGGGAGACATTCCAATGAGAACCTGATTAAGTCATCAGAGTAGTGTTTGCAACACTAATGTATGTAGAACATAGAATAAACACACCAAAATTAAAGCAATGACAGGTTTGACAACAAATAATTATGTGGCTTTCATATTTATCTTTCTTCGCGTATTTTCTCTCTCCCTTCATCTCTTTCATTCACTGTCACCACTTGGCTATTTCCCTATCAATCAAAACTCTGTATTGGTTTAGTGGTTTTCATTTTTTTCTGGTTTGATCTTCCACCCTAAGAAATAATCATGTTAACCCATGTAACCTGCTGTTAGATTTGTCTCAATTATATCATAGGAAAGAGGAAAACACAAACTCATAGGACTTACTATTTTAGAGATTTTATTCTCACAATGTAAACTGGGAATAWGAAGCTCTTAGGGAGCTGATATAGTAATTTATTACTTGCACAACTATAATTAATGGTGCTTTCTTATATCCACTGCAATTTTATTACCAGTCATTCTCAGACAACGGCTTTTTCAAAGTGCCTTAAAGAAAGCAGGTTGTTCTCTGAAGCTGCAGAAGTTAGGAAATCAAACCTGGCCAACATATTTTCCAAATTTACCAACATTGAAGTATATGCAATTCTAAATCAAGTAAGAGGTTACAGCAGATGCCAGTTACATAAAAAAAGGGTCTGATAAGAGCTGAGTGATGCCCTAGGTGATGCTTTGTAGCCCAGCTACAAAAAAWTCAGTATCTGGCTCTCCCTGAGCAAAGGTTTCRTYGCCTCAAASCACCTGGGCTCTGGAYRCCTTCAGGAACAGCTCTTCCAGCAKCCACTGCTGCACTCYCAGATTCTGCAGGGGCTGCCAAACTTCAGCTTTGCCTTCAGATGTTTGTCAGCTCATTTCTGTGCCTCACTGTAGCACAAGACTCTGGAGGAGCAAAGCATGCTGTAAGCATCTTTTTAAACTTCTTGTTCAGCCCATCTACGAGGCTACTTGGAGCCTCCACAGCCTCTGCTGCTGCATCAGGGCTGAGCCTGGGGTGAACAATTCCCTCTCTTTCTTGGCAAGAAGACAAATCTGTTGAAACAACTTCTTTTCACAGCAATGGCCTAGACTGTCTGACAGCAAAAGGGGAAGCAGCTGTCTGCAAGTAACTTGAAAGAGCCATTACTAAATAGCTGCAAAAAGTTTATTTTGCCAATACTGTGGACAGAAGGACAAAACAATTTCACATCACTGTAATAACTCAGGGGATTCCTCTGATAATAACTATTCTGATAACCTTCAGAGACTGGTTTTCATCCAACTTAACTTAAATATACATTTTATCTATRCAACCTTATAGAGAGGCAACTAAAAGTTACAAACATTTTTTTGTAGAGCAAAAAAAAAAAAGTGTATGATTATGTGAGCTAAATATTGCTTGGCAAGTATTTGACTGRTTCATCCTCTAGCTGGGGTTTGGTAGATTCTTTGAAGGAAAACATGGTAAATCAATGTGCCTAGCACTCTGTTTCATTCCTTTTCTCCACTTTTCTCTCAGCTATTTCCACTGCTTGATATAAGTTGCAACACAGTTGTTTAGTACCCAGTACAAAAAGAGGGCAAAAAATCATTTAACTTTTTTTTATTCCTTTTTCGCCCAGGGGGAACGAAGAGGCCCTACAGGTAACTTCTTTTTGAACCAATAGAAGCAGAGATAAAGAGTCAGCTCACAGAGACAAAATTACTCTCTCCTTCTAGAAAGTATGGAAATCCTATTACATSTTCTTAAACAGCACACCCTAGAATGTGCTCTCTTTTAAGAGAGTGCAACCTCCCAAGCATTTTCTTCCTGAAATTCTTCATTAACTGGGCTCTCTCTTCCTTGCTGCAGCTTATGAAGCAATTGCCACCTAACACTGAATAATTTTCCCAGTTACACATTTTCTCATTTGTAGTTATGTTCTGCTATAATCTGTGTTAGTTTCTGTAAGACACTACTGTAATAAATTGCAGTTGTGACACAGTCCCTTTCTTGCTACATGAAGGTCAAGAACAGACTCATTTGTTCTTTTTTTCTAAATGACTCTCCCTAATTGCTCTTCCTTTGCACATTGATTCTGTGAGGGGTTTCCAATTRCATCTTATTGTGGGTAAATGCAGTGGGTGACAGAGCCCAGCTTTGCAGATATCCTCTGGATTAGTGGGTCTTCATCAGTGTACCTAGGACATCATTTTCTGTGGTGTAGTTCAGATTCATTGGTCTACCTTAACATAAAGAGAAGTCGTCCTTACAAGTCAGTTACTCATTTTCTCTAATTCCTTATTTGCCTTCTTTAAAACAGTCCCTAGAAGAGGGAGAGGAGAAAGTGCTGTTTCTTAGATATCTCTGAAGAAACAGTGAAACAATGAGAGCAAAAACATGGATCAAGGCTCTGGTCTCATAAATTTTAGAGTATTTTGTACAAAAGACATTTCAGCCTTCATAACAGTATAGACTTTTCTAATAAATAGAAACAAATTTAATTTACAACAAGCTAGCAGATCAGGCTTTTTAGGCATTTTTTTTTTTTTTCAATAATCTCCTTACAATTCATTTACTTTTCTGATGAAACTAACCAGGAAGTTGACTCTCAGGAATGCAGTTAAC
This sequence comes from Malurus melanocephalus, assembly GCF_030028575.1. Taxonomy (NCBI): domain Eukaryota; kingdom Metazoa; phylum Chordata; class Aves; order Passeriformes; family Maluridae; genus Malurus; species Malurus melanocephalus. The sequence goes on from NW_026623255.1 coordinate 4,180,641, forward strand.
AATGGATACTTATTGCAGAGTCTTGGATTAGGGAAAAATCTGCAGTAAGGCTTGCAARTAATGTAGATGCCAGGTTCTCAACAATGGCTTTGCCTCCAGATCCTTCTGTATTGCACCACCCAGTTTACWAATTTAGTCACAGATTTTTTTGTGCTGCGGTCTAATAACAGAGTTAAAACTAGCTGTTAAAAACAGAGGAAGTACCTGAACAAAGCCCACTGTATAGTTTCCATAGWGTTTTAAAACTTACATATCAGCATTTGATAAGCAAAAGAGAARAAATCAAATGGTGCAGTTAGAAAGTAAGAAATTGCAGTGTAGTTCCACCTTTCTGGTGCAGCAGTTGATACTCTATGTGTAGAGCTCACTAAGAGTTTTATTTGTGAAATAAAATTAGATCTAAAATTTCTAAWAGTCTATGTGAATGGGAACTTAATCTCAAATTTTATGTGTAAAGGAGACCAGAGGAGAAAATGGAACATGTGAACATGGAACAGAACTGTGTTGTAAYGAGAGAGCAAATACTAAAAAGAACTTTATATCTTTCAGGAACTATCCAGTCCAAAATCAAAACCCTTGCAGTAGCTTTTATTTTAAAATGCCATGTTATTTTCACTGCCCATTTRCATTTGACAAAAACACAGAAAAGAAAAATTGAGAATGCAGATTGCWCAAGAAAGTTGGTTGGTGGTCCTTTTTCAGCTGAAAAGTGAGTTTAAGCTCCTGCAATAATCAACTGTTCAATAAAGTAAAACTCCTTTCATGTGGTAAAATCCTTATAAATGCAAATCCTAATCRTAAAATCAGACAGTAGGGGTGACTGTCCCACAGGGAACTTTAAATATGGCTTTTAATAAATGCTATATCCAAGTTGCTAAAACCATCATTGTAGTGTCCCCACTGGTCTGACAAAAAGAAATGGTCACCATCATGAATATAACAACAGAGATTTATTTCTAAATCTTCACACTCTGGCTCACTTTCTCTCTCCAGAGACTGACAAACAGCACAACAAAWAATTTTAATGCAGAAATATTTTTTGAGTAAATAAAGCAGTAAAGACTAAGTATTCTTAGCTGCTCTGAAATAAAGGTATAATTTCTTAAGGCTAAGGATTAATATATAAGACACAAAGATGAAGCCATACCAGGATTTGAAAAGGATTGCCATTTTCACTGCCTGGTATTGTGCATGCCTGGTYTAGTCTCTTGTTACTTTTGGTTATTCTGACAACTAACCTATGGACATGTTTTAGAGACTGTGAAAATTATTTGAAAACTTTATTTTGGGTATGGTCCCAAAGAGCTTTTACATCCTGAAGAGATTTCCTTGAAGCTATAAAGGGTATTTCTGTAATAGATTGGTTCAAATTCCGTGAAGCTAGAAACTGCTCCAAGGTAAACAGTGAAATCATATAATTGTTATAATATAGAATTARTWYKKWKWAAAAAAAAAATACACGCATTTTAAACTACATGTATTTAAAGCTATTTGTTGTTTTTTTTCAAGATAACCTTAGGGAATCAGATGAACTCACCTATGCACCCTTACAGGACCCTCATCTACTCATCCCCAGGGTAATTTGTGAGTTCTCAGATGCAGAATTGCCCAACAGAGCTCAGCAGAGCCACCTCCCCCAGGTCTCCTCCTTTCCTTTGGTTAGGCAGAGCTCTGATCATGATAAAGCCTCCATTGAGAGCTTTGGTATTTGACTCTTGAGACCAGCAATGACCACTGCACCAAAAGGCAAAGGGCATGATCCCTTGGGCATTATCACCAATTTTCCTGTTTTCTCCTCCTGCTCTCTGCCCTTTTCTGATTGCTCTRCCTGCATTTACAAACATGGATGTTTGAAGCCACTTAAAAAGGCTAAGTATACACCACTGAAACCTGGCAAGAATCTCTCACAGTGGGGTCTGGACAAGGAAAGAATTTTCAGTTCATCAGCAAAGAAGACAATGGGATCCCTAGTTAAGAATATAATTATTCTTATAATTAAAATTAAATTATCACTTTTTTATTTTTGATTTACATTTTTTAATAATTATACTGGATTTAAAARTTGGCTGTTATGCAACACAGCCTAAGAAGATTAGCATAGTTATCTAAAGAAGCTTGCACATCCTGTTTTGTTTCAGCTTTTCAACAAGGATAAATTTCAACTGTTTAAAAGTGGTAGCACTTGCTCTTCTTGTGTAGTACCATGTCATTAATAAAGGCTAGTATTTCAGGTTCAGTCTTGTCAGAAATTCTGTAGAGAAAGCTCAGCTCTATCACAGCCATTACTGTGGCATTGGGCAGCCCTCTGAGATGCCTTTTAATGAAATCTGTAGATGACACTATAGACTTTTAGGATTCCTCACAGCTGCCAGTTTTCAAGGTTAAAGGAACTTCATTTTAGTGTTGAGGGGGTTTGACAAAGGCTTAATTTTTGCTCAGTGCTTCAATTTAAAACAGCAGTCCTCATTCATCACTCATTACAGATGATTCYGTTAATATTTTATGGCACTTAACAGAAGAATGATGCAGGTACTGATTTTTTTTTTTTTTAAAGTGTAGTTATATTCATCTGTCACATTGCACTTCAATACTGATTTTGCAAGCATTTAAAATAATTAGCTTGGYCATTGTCTTTCTTTTCTGTCTTCTTTTGCACAACTGTTGTGTTTGGTTGCTTTTTCTGAAACTGAGCACATGCTTCAAGCTGTTACCACAAAAGACAGAGGAATTGCAAACCATATATTACTCTGTTAGCACTGTAAGTCAAAAGCATGTTAACTGCTTTTGTTGAGGTTCCAAGTTATGATATTAGGTCTTAAAAATGTTGCATACATTTTATATTATCTTGTCCTGTTTTGCTGTGTTTTGTGGGTTTTTTCTGTTTTGCTGGTTGCTTTGTGTGTGTTTGTTTTACATAACTTCTTGCTTTTCAAGTTACAAAACATTTGAGACAGGAGTTTTGCAGATTGCCTTCGGTTCTGAGGTCATTGTCACAAAGGCTTCAAAGTTACTGTGGATATCTGGAACTGTAAATCTTGGCTGTTCTTGCAGAGTGTTTGTTATCTTTCAATGTAACTGTTCAAAGTCATGAGAGGATTATGTTTTAAGCATCCTTCTAAACTCCTATCAAAGTGTTTTATATTTTCATGGGGGAATCTGATGTTATGTCAATAAGCAGCACATAGCCATTATCAGGGTGTTAACATTGCTAAGCCTAAAAATCACAAAAACTTTAAAAGGTTTGACATTCTCCAGATGTTTTTAGTTRAGTTAGACTAGAAAGAACAACTATTGTCTTCATTTTTGGTAGGGATTGCCAAATCCAGTAGCCTGACAGAGGTGAGGATGTTACAGCTCCATATCCCCAGGCTCAGACAGCAGATGAGGGTGAACATGAAGTTCATCAAAGAGAAATGCAAAGTGCTCACCTTAGAAGCAACAATCCATGCTCCAGTTTGTATTTAGGGCTGCCCAGATGGAAAACAACTCCACAGAAAAGGACTTTGGTGTCCTGGTGGGCATCAAAATATGCCAACATGCAGCCTCATGCCAAAGGAGACCCAAATCATCCTGGGCTGTGTTGGGAAGAGTGCTGCCAGCACCAAGGAAAGGTGTTCCTTTGATTCTGCTGGGCACTGGTGGGACCACACTCARATTGCTGGGTCCAGTTCTGGACTTCCCTGCACAAGAAAGACATGGATATACTGAAGTGAGTCCAACAAAGGGCCACAAAGATGATTAAAGGACTGGAACATCGCTTACAGGAGAGGCTGAGACAACTGGGATGGGCCAACCTGGAGATGTGGAGATTCAGAGGGATTTATCAATCTGTCACTGGGAAGGAAGGAAGGAAGGAAGGAAGGAAGGAAGGAAGGAAGGAAGGAAGGAAGGAAGGAAGGAAGGAAGGAAGGAAGGAAGG